>NC_133974.1:53429891-53731453 GCF_047716275.1 Strix uralensis | reverse complement strand
AATGGACTGTAGTACTCGCTTCCTGTGGCCTCAGAAGCAATGAGACAGGTGAAACTTTCACTGTTCTTTTTGTCCTGTGACAAGCATTTTTCTTCAGAGACCTTGATTACTTTCAGCCTAGTGTGGTTCTGTAGATGAAGATGATGCCTTAGTACTGTTGGCTTATAGGTATTTCGTATCACAGCTCACTGGTTGGTGCCACTGTATATGAGCCGCCAATCTCTCATCTTCAGTTTAAGTTCAGCAAGGCTTTCATAAACCAGCACATCACCAACTGATGGTGACATAAAATAATGGTTTTCTGGGAGGAGCTGGTGATGGAGAAATCCAGGTCGTTTCAGTAACCCTTTCAGGTCTTGAGCAGGATTCTCAGACAGCTCTTATTGCTGGGGCCTGCTCTACTAATGGTATTCTTTTGCATGGATATAAGCAAAAATAATGTGGTAAGAACAAGTTTAATCAACCACACAAACATAAAATGGGGAAACACTGATTAGACAGCAGTTGGTACAATAAAGTCTGGGAATCGCAGCGGATCAGAAATATAAAGTTTGGCCCAATCTATGCAGAATTAGAAAGGTCTTCTCTGAAATACATCATCTAGTTTGGAGCACCACACTTCAGGGAAGATGTGAATGAGTCAAAGAAGCTGCATGAAGAAAAGGAAGGGTCCAAAGTTTAGGAAGCAAACTATGATGCAAGACTGAAAGGACTAGGGTTGTTCTTAAGATGACTAAAGGACCACTGCTTTCAACAATTAAAAAGAAGGGTGCAAATTAGAAGGGAATAAACAATTTCATGTGTCCACCAAGGCAAGAAAAATCTGTTGCACCTATAAATTTGAAGTTCTACTTTTGGAAAAAAAAAAAAAAGTTCACTTTCTAAAAGTAGGTAAATACTCAAATAGACTGACATTTTTTGAAACACGTTGGAGAGACATCTGTCAGGAAAGACTTACATTTAGCTGATTCTACCGTGAAACAGGGAATGGAATGAATGGTGTCTTACAACCTCATCCAGTCTAATTTTCTGTGATGTCATGAGTCTAATATCTTAATTCAGCATCGTGAAAATATAGGGTCAGTCACTGCAAGGAAATAGAGAAAAAGGAGGGCCAGAAACATTCCAACTCTCCACAAGCATATGAAAGATATGAAAAAGAAGAGAAAAGGACACCCTGCGGTAGGATCAGGTGCCTTGGCATGCTGGGCACTCAGAGCCATAGCAGTGACTGGAGGTAACAACCTCCCCCAGAGGAGGTGGGGAGGTCTACGCCTGGTGCAGCTTGACTTGTGAAGCAGAGCACATCATACATATACTGTTAAACAGATTAACAGGAAAGTGGGCTGAGTGTAGGGGAGGTTTCATGCCTGCTTCAGACACAACAGGCTCAGATGCATCTGTCAGGTGTTTTAGTGATAATCTTTACACCCCAGATCCATGTCCAAGGCACAGGAGTCTTAATCCACTGAAGTCAATAAAAAAAAATTAACTGACTTCAAAGTAACTTGTAATATTTGCAACATTCACTGGATATATGCATGCTGTATTTGCAGAAGAGTAAATACAAGTACAGATCTTAAATTATTTAGTGCCAAATATACTGAGAAAGACACTGACACTGATATATGTTGCTCTATTTTTAATATATCCTATGACCACATGTCTAACAGTTTAAATGCATTTTTCTCTTAGGGGCTAATTCTTGAATCACCTGTTACTGATGCAATAAACTTCTTAAAAAGTTGTACCTGCAAATACCACTAAAATTATTGTTCTTCAGTTACATTATTATCAATGCAAACAAAACAAGTTTCTCCTAAAAATGTTTAACCCAAGCTTTTTCCCCTGAGGAAAAAAAGATCCTACATATATAAATGACAGCTGCTTTTAGGCAAAGACAGTGCACTGAAAATGGAAATTAGGAGAAAATGAGGTAGCAAATAAATAGTTAAAATTTTATTTCTTTTTTTTTTTAACCAGTTGAAGTTAGACAGGTTACCCCACTGGGAAATGAACACTAAATGCTACTCACGGGAAAACTGAAAATCTGATATACAGAAAACTATTTAATCATTAAAGATAAAAACTACATGTTCCACAAACGGCAAGTGGACAGATGGATGGAAGGCTTGGACGAGCTGTTTCATGCCCTCCCACCATTTGTTCTGGTATGCCAACTGGTAATTATTCTGCAGAAAACTATGTAGGTCCAGGCTGTGTTTTGTCACATAAAATCTATACAATGACACGGATCATAAACAATATGTAGGCATATCTACATTGGATTTACAAAAGAAATGGTGTAATGATAACTCATTGTAATTTTGAAGATAACAGAAGCATAATTGTGTATAGTAATGTGGTCAAATCTGGTCAAAGTGCCACATGTGCAAAATCAGAAACTCACCAGGCCAGCTGAAAAATTAATTCTGAAATATGTCAATAGACTGTATTACTTTACCCCAAATGTTCTTGCAGTTATAATTCCAGCTATGGCCCTTTTGTGTCACAGTGTTAAAATTCACAGTCCTGATACTGAACTGTTTTCAATCAGTCAGTAATTTTTAGCTACATTTTCTTCTGACAGAAGAAAATTGAGTACACCAGTTGGGTTTAGCTATAGGTCAGCTACAGTTCAGTGATGCAGTCCTATCTATGCAATCTGTTGAATCATTATCATGATTTCCTTTGCTGATATTGTTTCCAGCTCATCTGAAATCATATGGAGGTAGTGAAGAGTGCCGACTACCAGTTCAGTTACGAACAAATGATCCACACTGTCACTGGATATTATTTGTGATGAGATACATGGGGATCCACAGTGCACATTTTAAAGTGATAGTTAAGTTTTTAGGGTAAATTAGGATGACATGAGGGTGTCTGGTTTTGACAATAGTAAATTATTTCTCTTATTATAAATTGGAATGTTAAGTGATATATGCAATTTTTCTGCTTGTTAAGAGCTCTCCTTATTATAGCGTTGCTGCCAGTTTTCACTGAAATATTAAATAAGATCATACCTAAGGCTGAACCTTGATAAACTCCACCCATAGCTTACCTCCACTTTGATACTTCCCCTTTCAACACGTTCCCAACACCTACTTAGATGTTCATTGATATGACATACCTAAGCTTAAAATCCTAACTACTAGCTTCACATTAGTCTGGGAATAGTCCAAACATTTCTCTACTGTTCAGAACTGTACTTGGAGGACTTTTTAAAAAACTGTTATTATTTAATATGCCATATATATGTTAAGAATATAATTCTGTTTATTAGTCAGCCATTGATCTATCTTCAGATACACAATGGAGAATAGAAATTGCAAAACTTCACATATTTTAAAGAAAATGTAAGGATGTTGCAAAAAATATCTGGAATGTCCTTTTATTCTAAAGGCCAAGATTAATTTTTATGTCATCCAGGATCCCTGCCTTTCTATTCACTTTCTACAAAAATACATGGAAAACAACATCTGGGAAACCACGCTTGTGAGAAAACTCAATAGCAGTGGGATAGTTGTGTAAATAAAAGACTGACCTTAACAAAAATTCTTCAATGACCATCTTGTGGAACAGAAATTCATCCTGAAGAAGCAGGAGTGATAGGATTTCACATCTGCTGTATTCAGTCATATTCATAGCCCTTGTTTAACTAAGTAAAAAAGTGTACAGATAACAAATTGTCACATTTCCAAATGCTAAATACCCGAACATGAGTGCTTACATCCATGTCTATACATCTAAACAAAGTGACTTCTTCAAAACGTGGACATAAAATCAGGTTCACAACACAGAGCAAACTATTCCAGGCCTGGTCCTGGAGAGACAAGTGCACAAATGAGTTTAATTTTCATTTTAGAGTTTTAGACAGGTAACGGTATGGACTGTGTTAATTTTCTGGTCTGCTCCTGTTTTGAGATACAGACATTTTAATTGGCTATTTCATACAGATAAATATCTAAAATAGGAGGATTGAGTCACACTCATAAGGCACCTATTGTCTCACTAAAATACAGGGAAGGAATAGGTTATTAGTTTAGACTAGATATTTAAACATCAGAAGGAAAAAATCCTGCCCAGAGAGACCTACTGTTCCTGAATTCATTGTAAGACCCCTCTTTGCCTACATAAACCAAAGTTTCACTGCCCTTCTTTGTTACCATATTGCATTTCAAGTGCTTATCTATTCACGTTGTCTACTGCACACCAGCATCTAGTCTG
Source organism: Strix uralensis (assembly GCF_047716275.1). NCBI lineage: Eukaryota > Metazoa > Chordata > Aves > Strigiformes > Strigidae > Strix > Strix uralensis. Next base: position 53,727,226 of record NC_133974.1, on the reverse strand, counting down.
GCAGTGTAGTTGATGTCCAGGCTTTCACTGTTCATGACAAAAATCACATTTCATTACCATTGTCCACATGGACATCTGTCATACTAAATTGCATCTTGCATGCAGAATTTCATACAGGGTTTTGATGTGAAAAACATGTCCCCAGAGATTTACTGGAGTTGACAGAAAAATAGAGGTCTGTAATTTTTTAAAAAGATTACTTGGCTAGTCTGGTTATGACTCTGAAAAAAACCCCAACAATGTGGGTTGAAAGCAAACAGAAGTAAATTCAATCCAAAGCTGTATTCTTTTCATAAATTAAGAACTGCAGATTGAATTTTTTATAATTATTTGCATAGTGACTTTCACCTTCTCTTCAATTTAAGGGCTATTCACCATGTAGTCAGTTTAAAAATATTGCCCTTTCTGAAATTTTCTGCTAAATATATTTTTGTTGGTTTGAGGCTTCAGCTTTCAAAAATCCATCATAAAAACTACAGAATTTGAATCTAATCTGATTTGATGGTATAAATGGGTCATCTTACAGGTTTTCATCCTTATTGAACAGTCTTAATTCCTACTTAAAATTTTCCTAGTGCAATATTTTCAGGAAGTAACTAAGCCATTATTGTCAACTGTTAGAGGCTTCTATTGGATGACCCATTTTCTAGAATATTTTTTGTCAGGAATTAAAAAGATTATAGAATGAGTCAAACGAAACTAATTTCATATCTGAGTATTCCTGAATCATATTTTCTCAGTTCTTGCCATGGTTGTCTGAAAAAAGAGACTTGCAATGAAAGTTCCTCTGTAATCTTAGCTATAGTCTAATACAATTCAATCTTTGAATAAGGACCTGGTAAAACAGTTGTCTCCAGACACAAAATAAGTCCCATGAACCTTAAATATATTACTTATCGGAAGCAAACTGAGGATGTGGATGTCTTCAGGCATGGGATGGAAAGACCTTAGCCTGGATCAGACACATTTTACAGGAATATTCAGTGCCAGAAGATATTGTAAATATTAAAATGCAGTAAATCAAAGCAGTTATAATGTATAACATGATATTGCATGATATAAATAATTTTTTAAAAATCTCCTGCTGTAGTATCTATCATACTTCAAACATTTTTTAACAGGTCAAGCCAAAAAAAGTATTTATTTGCTGTCAAGAAGATTGAAAACAATAATTTAATAGCAGTAATTAAAAAAAAATATGAATAGTAGTTCTTCAGGGAGAAATTTAGTCCTACAGCAACACATAAAACAATGCCCATAGATATAGAGGAGCAGGAACTGCAGGCATTTCTGCCTTTATGTACATTAAAGAAAGAGTAGTATGAGATAATCATGTGAACTCTAGAAGTGACCAAAACTAGCTCTAAATTTTTGATTGAAGAGAGGGCAGTTGAGAGGAGCAGAAGGATGATGAAATACAGAGCTATTTAAAGTGTTGAAAACCTTGTTTTAAAGTTGTTTGGAGGGATTAAAATAGATGAGCCCTGTAATATAAATGGAGTCATTCATACACATTTGACATTTTAAACCACAACACAAAACAGGGATTATTGATACATCAGTAAGAGTAGTTTCTTTGTTGTTTGCCCAAGAATTGAGATTTGCATTATTATTCCTTGGATTTTTTATATATTTGATATAGCTGAATTATTTCAGACATAATCAGAAGACACAATTAATCTTTCTAGGATTTCCAAAGATGATTAGATATTTCTGTCTGCCAAGAATATTGTTAAAACATATTAGAACATCAAAAATAACAGAGCTAAATTCTTTTTTTCAAAACTGAATTTTCCCTACATTTCCTGAAAGACTGGCAACATTTTTACTTATGATCTATTACATTTCCTACAACTTACAATACTGCGTTCAGCCACTTTGTTCAACATACTGTCCATATCTTCAGACATTCATTATTAGCCAAAGAAATCCTTGAAATGCCTCAAAAATATGTACAATGGTCAAAAGGTCAGAAGTTCAGATAGTCGCTCATGCCTTTGTTCTCCTTTCACTCGTTTATATACTGTGTGTGCTCCAGAGGGTACTGGGGATCTTTTGATTCCCTTCAAAGGAGACTGGCAGCAATACCCTTACAACCAGACAGACACTCCCTGTTTGCCAGGGTATCTTTTCCCACACACACACCTGCTGATCCATCCTGGGTTTTCCTGACCTCTACAAGACACACACATCTGGCAACCGATGCTTTCCTTCATGCTACTTCTCTTTTCTCCCTGAATCATTATTGATGACAAGATCTCTATGAGGTCTCTACACACTTAGCAGCCTCAGCTGGACCACATCTGTACCAAAACTTACACCAGAGAATGTTTTCCCTGGACTGAATTTACCACAATGTATATTTCCCCTCTCTAGCTATATGGAAAGCTGCAAAAGCTACTCCAGGCCTCAAAAAAGAGTGGAAAGATCTTTGTGGAGGTGAATGGGAGCTGGAGTAGGTGTGGTTTGTGAACTAAATGAAGTCATCAGCCAGCTCAGCTGAAAATCAGCTGGAACCTATAGGCAAGCCACCAACAAGAGAGTGACAGTATGAGTAAGAAACTTGCAGTGACTTCACCTGATCCCACTTTCTAATGACAGCTGCCACCTGTCCTTCTCTCTGAGTGGGATTTGCAGTCCTCACTGCAATGTAAAAGAGATAATTTAGAGAAGCCTTTAGAAAGTGAGTGTTGCTGATGATGTACAAATAGCATTCTGACTGCACTTGTACAATTTCTTTCAACAAGTATGGATTAAAGTACATGGTAAATACTTCATTGTTATCCCTTAATGATAAATAGTATGGGAGTTGAAATGAAATTCTGACTCAAGGGTAATTTTTTTAAAAGCTAAAAGGAAAAAACTTCAGTTTGAGCATACCTATATTTTGATTTATTCTGGAATCCTGAATTTTACATTCTTTGTTCTCCATGTAACAGAATGAACTCAAATTCATTCCTTAAAGTAACAATTTTATATAACATTAGGTCTGTCTGAAAATGTGGGAAAGGTGTGAAATCTTTTATAAAATTGTTTTTCTTCCATTTGACAAAATTACAACTGGTCTTAGAGCTGGTCAGATAACACAAGGAGAGGATAGGAGTTAAAAAATTGATATTACTTTTTCATTTATGTTTTCCTAAACCAATTCAAAGTTTAAAACCATTCATCATACACTGAAGCATTACAGTCATTTCTTTTTAATAGCAAAGTCCCAGATGTTGCCTGGATCTTGCAGCAAACTCCAGCGACATGTTCTCTCATGTTGCCTTGCACTTGTTTCCTCAGTAGCCACATGATCATTTCTTGTAAGCAAGAACTGTGTGATAAAGGTGTGATAAAGAATGCTTTCTCTTTATCTGTGTCTTGTTATCCTCTTCTCAGCATCCTCTCTGGCCTGGCCACATACTGAGAAGGACAGTACACCCACTTTTCTCTTCCCAGGGGACTGGTAGGGTTGGCAGGAGCCCATGCAGAGGTGGCTGCACCTCTTCTCTGCAGCTCAACAATGCTTGTTGGGGCATGCATGCCTGCCAGTTATGGCCCTTAGGCAAAGATGGAGGCCTAATTTATTAATCCTAAACAAGTTTAGGAGAAAGCTAGTCTCTAAAATGCTTAGCTCAGACAAGAAAGTAGTATTTCATATACAGTATATAAAATAATATGCAATAGTTCCTGAGACAAGAGCCTGGGCACCTGTCAGATATTAGACTGGCTAAGAAGCCAGGGGGATCATTACAAATTAGTGTTGCATAGCTAAAATCTGCTTAAGAAGAAATGCAAGTACAGGACCCTCCTACAAAAGCAGAACAAACTAAAAGGGACCTTTGAGCTCCAGACCTGGCCCTGTGGATGATTCCTTGCATATGCTTTATCCTCAGAGACCTAAGGAAATTTATTTATCTCCATTGCCTACATTTAGATTTCAGTCTGCTGCCAGTCCCCCTGGAGCCATCTCTACTCCAGAGAGAGCAAGCCCATCCCTCAGCCTCTCCTCACAGGGCAACTGCTCCAGCCCAGACTGGCTTGGAGCCCTTGCTCAACTTGTACCAGTTTGTCCATGTCTTGTATTGAGGGGGCCCAAAACCAGGTGCTGTATCTGGTCAGTCTAATGAGTGTGAAGTAGAAGGGGATAATCCCATCCCTTGAAGGATGGGCTGTGCTCCTGCTGCCTGGACACTGGTGGCTCCTGCATGACTCATGGTGCTTGAGGGCACCAGCACCTCCTACAGAGCTGCTCCCCAGCTTGGCAACCCCCAGTCTGCACCCTTGCAGGGTTAGCTACCTTCCCAGGGGTGGGAGCCTGCATTGTGTGGGAGTTTAAGTCATGTGATGTATTGTAAAATCAAGTTGCTCATAAGTGACTGAAGACACTAGAGCAGGTAGCTATTTCCTTAGGGATTTCAAAGGGAAGAAATGACTGCAAGCATATGTTTTAAGGGGGATATGCAATGATGTAAAAATCAGATGGGAGTCTTGGAAGAAATGTTTTTTCCCCACTGCAGAAAGGATCACAGAAATAAACAATATGGTTCCTGCAACTTTTTAATTAAAGGATGCCTCCTCATAGTTGCATCAATTTCCTAACCAGCAAGCTCTTCTTAAGTAGAGCAGCTCAAATGAGGGACAGTATCCCCATAAGGCAGTGTTTGCAGCTTAGACTTTCCTATTTAACGTACAGTTTGTCTTCCACCCACTGTGTTTTCTATAAACACTAAACAGTTTGAGCAGAACTGAATTTTCATTTCATAGCTATCAATGCCCTGCTATATTACAGTAGTTCAGAGGTGAATTTCCATCCAAATGTGAGTCTATACCTGAGAAAAAGTTGTTTCTACCTACTTGTATCAAGGACAAAGGACCCCAAACCATCATTTGGTCACAACTCAGCCCCTGCAGTGCTTCTGGGACAGCAAATTATGTGCTGCCCCCTTATTCAGACTTCATTCTGAGGATGTATTTAAGTAAGTCCCAGAAATAAACAAATGTGCACAATGCCTATTACAGCTATTGGAAGGAATAAGGAATGCAGGATAAAGTCCTGAATTGAACAACACTCATGAAAGACTTCCTGTTACAGGAAAAAAAAGGACAGACCTGAAAAAAGGAAAGAAAAAAAAAAAAAGGAAAAAAAGGTAGTTATGTGTGCTGTAATTCTCTCCAGATTAGCCCTTACATTAATCACATCTGATATTAATGTGATTAATGTGATTAAAGGAGCAAAGACTCATTAGAAGAACTCGGGAGAAAGAAAAGCTCCTCCATGATGCTTGCTTTTCAATTTTTCAAGATTATGAATTCAGGTAAAAATCCCTGGGATAAATTTTCAGTAAACTCTCTGACACAGTGCAAAAACATGATGCGGTGCTGGAGAGAAAGGTTACAAAACCAATCCATTTTCTTTCCTCATTAAAAGAATAAATGATTATGCAATGATTCTTCAAACCAGCTGTACATCAGATTTTAGAAAACTAAACTGTAGTCAAGTATAGACTATAACTACAGTTACCATGGTGATCCACTAAGCAGCTCCCATTTGCCCTGAGAGTCATTGTCATTCATATGATATATGTTTTAACATCAGCTTTCTGAAATACTTCATATTGAACTACAGATTATATTTTATTGTTAATTGAAAATACTTTGGTTACCAATGTATTAAACTTTTCTTTTATATGGAATTAAGCCCATATCAAAATGTGCAATGCTAGTGTACGGCTCTGTGGGAAGCCGGTCTCTTTCTCACAGGTATCTATCTATAGGTTGCTTTGCAACTATGAAAAGTGTTTTTTAGGCTTCATCTTTGCAGGTTGAGAATTCACAACATACATTTTGCTACCTGGTCAGGTATCACTGAGGTGACAATACAGAAAAATAGAGCTTATCATGATTTTAATACCAAATTGGTGGTTGTGCTGTTTCCTACTGGTTATCTATACAGTTTAATTTAGATGATAGAACTCCCCACTCAACATCACACCACTCTGCTGCACTACTTGAGGAAATTTTGTTTCTATGGTAACTGCAGGAGACTTATTCACAGCCATTGATGTCACCCACATACTAAACTTAATTACAATATATACAAACCATTGAACCACTGATTTCTTTCATTATATTACCTGGAACTGTAAAGTAATAGCTACCAGTTATGATTGCAGTGAATATTTTAGTAATCTAAATAAACATATACAGAGAGAAAGCTATAGATATATTTCCTAAAATATATATAAAGAGAAAAGCTTTGGAGAGGAACACATTTATTGGCTCCCTCCACTGGCAGATGACCAATTCTATTTTAGGTACACTCTGGAGGCAAATATCACTTCATTAGACATTTGCCAAATTCCTCTGGTGGCTCAGAAAGCACTTGGGGACTGTCCGGTCATAGTCACCAACTACAACAGCTGAAATCAATCCCATCACTTCTGGATCTGCAAAGTGTGTTAGTTCTGTGCTTTCAGTTCTGCTGGGGATTTAAGAAGTATGCACAGGAACCACGCCTCCTTCAGCCCCCAGAGGGCGAGGATCTGCCAGTGGTTCCTATCCACAGCTGAGGGAGGTCTCTATCTGAGGCCAAAGCAGGATTAATAGAATAATTTAGGTTGGAAAAGACCTTTAAGATCATTCAGTCCAACTGTAAACCTAACACTGAAAACACCACTACCACTGAACCATGTCCCTAAGCACCACATCTACACATCTTTTAAAAACCTCCAGGGATGGCAACTCAGCCACTTCCCTGGGCAGCCTGTTCCAATGCTTGACAACTTTTTCAGTGAAGAAATTTTTTCTAATATCCAATCTAAACCTCCCCTGATGCAACTGGAGGCTGTTTCTTCTCATCCTATCACTTGGGAGAAGAGACCAACACCCATCTCACTTTAACCTCCTTTCAGGTAGCTGTAGAGAGCGATAAGGTCACCTCTCAGCCTCCTTTTCTCCAAACTAAACAACCCCAGTTCCCTCAGCCACTCTTCACAGGACTTGCTCTTTAGACCATTCACCAGATTCATTGTTCTTCTTTGGATGCTCTCCAGCATCTCAATATATTTCTTGTAGTGAGCAGTCCAAAACTGAACACAGTACTTAAGGTGCAGCCTCCCCAGTGTCCAGTACAGTGGGACAGTCACTTCCCTAGTCCTGCTGACCACACTGTTTCTGATACAAGCCAGGATGTTCTTGGCCTCCTTGGCCAGCTGGGCACACTGCTGCCTCATATTCAGCTGGCTGTTGACCAACACCCCCAGGTCCTTTTCCCCTGGGCAGCTTTCCAGTCACTCTTCCCCAAGCCTGTAGTGTTGCATGGTGGTGGTGTGACCCAGGTGCAGGACCCAGCACTGAGCCTTGCTGAACCTCATAAAATTGGCTTCAGCCATCGATCCAGCCTGTCCAGATCCCTCTGTAGAGCCTCAATCAACCCTCAAGCAACACTCCCACACAACTTGGTGTCATCTGCAAACTTACTGAGGGTGAACTTGATCCCCTCATCCAGATCACTGGTAAAGATATTAACCAGAACTGTCCCCAATATTGAGCCCTGGGGAACACCACTTGTGACCGGACACCATCAAGTGGATTTAACTCCATTCACCACAACTCTTTGGGCTCAGCCATCCAGACAGTTTTTTACCCAGTGAACAGTACACCTGTCCAAGTCATGAGCAGCCAGTTTCTCCAGGAGAATGCTGTGGGAAATGATGTCAAAGGCTTTACTAAAGTCCAGGTAAACAACATCCACAGACTTTCCCTTATCCACTAAGCAGGTCAACTTGTCACAGAAGATCAGGTTAGTCAAGCAGGACCTGCCTTTCATAAAACCATGTTGACTGGGCCTGATCACCTGGTTGTCCTGTACATGTTACAAAATAGCACCTAAGATGATCTGCTCCATAACCTTCCCCAAGACTGAGGTCAGATTGATAGGCCTGTAGTTCCCCAGATCCTCCTTCTGGTCTTTCTTGTAGATGGGCATCACATCTGCTAACCTCCAGTCAACTGGGACCTCCCCAGTTAGCCAGAACTGCTGATAAATGATTTATGTTTAAGCTCTCAGCCATTCCCCACAAGGTGATAAGAGACAGTCAGACGAGCAGAGCTGACATATCATTAGGCTCTAGGAGCACTCACAGGGAAATTCTGCCACCACCTCTGAGCCAGCAATGAGATGATGATGGGGAACTTCAGAGACTGACATGCCTGTTCTTTAGAGCAACTCCCTTTATAACTGTTCTTTATACAGCCTAACTTAGAAGTGTGCACCATGAGAAACATTTTGACAATGAACTGGAAGAAACAAATGTTTACAATCTGTAAAAGTCAGGCCATAGGGCTGAGGGATTTTTAAAAGCCTTAGACTATTTTAGTCTGCTTGTGACAAGCAAGATGCTACATCAGGGATCATTTCTCCACCTGAAAATTAGAACCTAGAGGCCATTGATCTTCCTGTAAGACAGTTTCTAGAGAAGCTAGAAAGAGAAAAGCTCTAAAGGCTTCACCTTTGATATATTTTCTTAGATCTGGCCCTAGCCCACTAAGAATTTCCCTCTCTTATATGGAGACAGGTGCCTCAGCACCTTCAGACTCTGATGACTGAGCTTAGGTCATAGGTTCAAGGGCCCTTTACTGAGATAATGTCTTTTAAAATTTTGACCGTGGTCATAGGCATAGATCAGATATTATTTTTCCATTTACAACAGCTCCAAAGTTGTCATTTTTGTGGGGAGCTCACCAGCGCAGTTTCCCAAATTACAGTTTTGCAGTAGTAACCAATGATATCACTATCTATTTCATTTCCAGATCACAGTCTAGAAAAAGGAATGCTAGAAAAAAGGTGCATTTCCCATGTCAGTACCTTCTGTTTCTTGTGGTTGCTCATCCTCCTGTTACAGGGAACGATAGCATGAATAACCTCCTATATCAGGAGAGCAGGGAATTTCCCATATCAACAGAAACTATACCTTGCCTAGCAATGATTCTTCAAGTAAATTATTAGGTGAAGCTACGATCACAAGAGATGTTCAGAAATACATTCACCGAACATTGACTATGGATTCTTTGATTCCTTCTCTGATCTTACAGAAACTTGCATGTAATTATTAGAACCTCCAAATACCATGAAAACATTTCCCTTTCCTGAAACAAATGCAGCAATTCCTAAATAAAAGCTACAGTCAAGTTATAATATTGAGTGGGCTAACTGTGAAAATATGAATAATACTTACCTTAACCTGGAGCCTTTATGTTTAATTCTTCTCACTTTCTCTCTTTTATATATTGGCATTTATTCTTGGAAATCTTCCCACTCTGCTGAATTCTTGCTGTATCTTACAACATCTATAGGACTCAAGATAGAACACGGGTTGCAGCAGGGAACTGATTTTGAGAAGGATCCCTGAAGTCAGGCTATGTGCAGTGCTACAACATTTGCTGAAGCACCTTTTAATAAAAAGCAAATATTTATAAACATAATGTCCTCTCCTGTTGCCCAGAATGAAGTACCTGCAATATCTCAAATGTGATATGAACAGTTAGAGTAGGGTGACTCACACCGAAGAGATTAAAAGGTGTAAACACAGCAGAACCAGAGCAAACAAACCTACAGAGGCTGATTCCTGGGGAACATGCATGTATACAAAGTATTTTGTAGAAGAAGTGAAAGAAATTCTTAATTCTATATGCAGAGATGACCATGAGAGACAATGATGAGATAATAAACATGGAACTATTTTGTTGCTGTTACACTGGCTTGCAAAGGTTTTTTTGCTTGCTTGTTTTCACTATCACATTGAGGGGAAAAGGATGGCAAGGGAGCAAAATGTATTCTCAGGAACATGGCTAATGTATTACAGGGGAGTTTTGCCAGGGAAACAACTAATGAAACAAATCTTCTCAGGACAGCATTAGAGAAAGTGAAGCTGTTGCCGATACACTAAACTCTTGGGCATTTCATTTTTAACAAGATAAAGATTTTCACAGGATTTAAAAAAAAATAAAAAAGGAAATGTATAATTAGCGCAGCTAGAAACTCTATAACTCAGAAAATCTATGAGATTCCTATTAAGATGGAAGGACATGTGATTTTAGCTTCTATGAGAGATGAAGACATAATTTGAGAAATACCTCCAAATAACAGACAGCTGTATTGTCCGGAGAAAGGGTTAAAGCTATAGCAGTCTCTAAGACTAAGCAAATACATGGGATTGTCCACAGATGAGGACAACTGCTAATGCCCAGTCTGTGGTGCAAGGAAACTCAAACCTTATGGGCTCCAATGCTTCTATATTTGGGTCACAGGCAAACCTAAGAAAACCACAAACACAAATCTCAGTGAATTCAGTGACGGAGTTTAAGGAGGGGAGGATGCCTGCAGAACAACTTTAGCACACACACAGGTTCCCAACATGTACCCAACAAGAGGGGCTGCCAGTCATTTGGCTGCCATCACTGTAGTCCTGTGTTACATTAGTGACTCCTTTGATTTCAGCTGCATTGTGGAGCCAGCTGCAATGCAATATTAGAACTGTAACAGGCTGAAGAAATGAAGCCAGGTGTTAATTATACACAAAAAAAAACTATCTTAATGCAGTTGATAAGAAACCCAGTGAACCAGATATATTGGAACTTGGAGTTTGCATAGTTTTGTTAGAACAACTATGAAAACAATTAAAAGCAAGAGGGTAGTAACCTCAGAAACTGGAGGAAAGAATTTATATTGTAAGAAAAGAGCTAGAGTATGAAGCAGAAAGCACACGTGGTTTGAAATGTAAACATATTTGCAACACCACTGCAAACACTTCTGGCAGGGCAGCAGGTTAGCCTTTACAACATGGAATTCACCTTCAGTTGCTGCCCAGCACACAATTTTCACAATATATATATTACAGACAGCTTTGTGTACAGCAAAAGAAACCTTACTCCAACAGTTGAATAATGTGAATAAAATCTGTGTTCACAGCTATTTTAAAATAAATCTGAAATAATTTGGCAAAAGACATTGTAATTATTCCAGGTTTGTGTGGCTGTCAAACAATCGATGATGTATGAGACTTAGATCATTTTTTCTGTCATCAGGGACAAGCCCAAGCTTTTAGAAAGAAATCATTTATCTTTTCTCCATTATATATGTAAAATAAAGGTTAATTATGTATGTAGATTCATCCTAGTTAGTGCTGATTGAGTTCTAATTTATTTTACTACTTTCATAAAGAGTGGGTCAAATTTACCTGCATTTTAGGGAGGTCAGATGGCTATAACTGGGGGCAGAAGCTGGCCCAGCAGGTAACTTAGCCCAATATTTATGACATCCTCATTTGTCCTGCTCACGCTATGGCTGCATTGCAGCTGCTTGAAAGCTTTACCTCTCGAATAATTACAACCCCAGAAAGTCTCTTACTCAGCTAATTTATATGTGCTTTTCCCTATTGGCTTCAACAGTGCCAATAAAATCTTGTTTTCACTGTGCAAAACAGCACAGCATAGAGCTTGGCCTGCTGCCAGGGCAGAGGAGACTCATTAGCTAGGCTGCTGCATCAACCCAGTACTGCTCTGCTGCTCCTGGCCCAGCTTCACATCTCAGAAGATCATTGCTCTGCACCCCACAGGCAGCCCAACTTATTTAGCACAGTGCAAGATCACCACTGCTGGGGGTCCTGCTCTGGGGTCTGCAGGAGAAGGCTCAAGCTTGTAGCACTTGTAGTATCCAGTTCCTAAATTTCAGGCAGGGTTGTGTCTGAACTGATTTATGCCTTGCATATATTTGTTTTCATGTAATGGCATCTGTGTATTTTCCGTCTTCGATTAAGTATAATTACCAGATGAATTAATGTATGACAATATGATTGTTTAGCTTTGAAGCCTACAATTGTGTCAGTCCTCATATGCATTTAATCTTCAACACTCTGTAAAGTACTTTAGTAACATTTAGGAATGGTTCATCTTGCCACAGAAGCCTGTCTTCAAGTGTCTGTTTTTATCTTAGCGTGGGACTAAGAAAAAATCCAGGATATTTGTTGTTAATTATAATACTAATTTGTTTAAGGTTAACATCAGTCTTTCTTCCATGGCTAGCTATTTTGTGTATTTTATAAGCAAATCAAAACTTTGATGGACCCCAAAGCCAGGTTGTCCTCTCCATGCACAAGTGGTCTAACTATGATGTGTTAGGTAAAGAATACCACCACTGCCACTTGCTAGATTTTCAACGAAAACAGTGACTTTGTCACACATATTTAGATGTGTGGCCTTTATGTTGAGGGAATAGCTTCTAGCTCCAATCCTCATTTTGCCTCAGAGACAGATCTCTGGTCTTTTACCACCTTTGGTGGGCCTAGTTGTGTCTAAGTGATGGTTCTGTTTCATACCACTAGAGGCACCAAAATCAGGACTTGGAACTCCAGAACCTGAAACAGACACCAACCTTCCTTTGTGGATGTGGGCACTTGTGCTTGTCGGGGGAGTTTGCTGCTATTACAACCAACTCTATTTGTGTCTGTCACTCCAGAAAATGTTGAAATGTGATGGGATCATTTCCTAAACCTTGAAAAACCCAGCACTCCCTAGAACAGTACATTCTCTTGATTTAGATGCATAAGACTATGAGCCCTAGATGGAACAATAACACATCTGACTATATAACAAATGCAATGATTTGTTAAGATCAATATGAACACTGATGACTAATATATTTACACGAGCACTTTGATTAACTTCACAATATTTGCTTCAGGTTTCCTCCTTACAACGTCTAGAGGAACACATCAAAAACAAGAAGTAAAACTGGCTTGTACTACATTAGACCATGTCACATGCAAGGCATGAGTATCCACAGTGGTGATTATAAGAATGAAAGGAGGAATGGCCGAGGTCATCTTCATATTTCTTGAGACACTGTCTGGAGTGTAATGTGAATGGCAAAAAAATTACATATCAAAGAACACATTCTTTTCTCCCTATGATCATACTATTTCCTATCACTTAACTAGCTGCATTTGGCTACATGCTCTATTTTTACTGAGATGCCTCATAATTGAAACTCACATCTTTCTACGTAATTTTTAAAGATGATAACAGCTATTGCAGTGAATGAGACATAATGATATATGCTCAAATCTTATAGTGCACTAATGTTAAATTTCATTAATAAAAGAATTACTTTATTGGAAATAACTTCTGCAGTTACAATGAGAATGTAGGTAATGGGATTCTGAGAGATTCGAATCATCAGCTATGCAACAGTTACTGTCATTCATTAGGAGAGCAGCTAGAAGATGTTACATGTGCAAGCTAGACTGGTAAAGAATTTTCTACTATGATATTAACCATTTCACTGTTATGCAGGATGTGGTCACTGCACACGGTGCAAAGAAGGATATGCTTTGGCCTATAAAAGCTATTTTTGGTTTGTCTCACAAAGAGCAGTTTCCCACATACATGAGGTTAGCCTTGTGGCTAAAAGGGAGCTTCGTCCACCTGAGATGCAGCAGAGCCCATGGACAGTGTTAACACAAGGTTGTTCTGTGGGAACTCAGAAAATACAGACTAAAGCTGTGTCTATCATCCAGCTACAGACCATTTCACTCCAGGATCTAAGAACAACTGCAAACATAACTATGTGTTGCTAAGAGTAAAGTCAGCCTTTAAAGTATTTTCACTGTTTCTTTAGGCATGTATCAGTCAGTCATTTATCAAAATACTAAGTTGGTGGTTTTACAAACTTGTGATAAATCAGCACTGAACATATTTTTTCAGTTAATTTTTCATCCAATTCAAAGACCATCTGTAACTTTGTCCCTCTTGAGGATATAAACCAACAGAGACAGGGTTTTATAAGCGCCTCGGGTCTCAGATGCCCACACATTTGCAGGTAGGGAATTCTGAGACACCACATCCAAAACATCCATATGGGGCTTGCAAAGATGGCACATGATTCACAGGACACCCACACCCTCCTGGTATGTTAGATGGAGTCCAGGATAGGCATCTCAAAGAGCTTTGAACTGACCTCCAGTGACTATCAAAGGTGGAGCATCTCCATCATTTAGCAAACAGAGAAGTAAAACTACTACCAAATACAGCCAAACAACCATAGAGGAAAAACAGGGTTTCTTGTTGATCTAGAACAAGATACAAATTAAAAGCTCTAGATCTGCTTTTTCTTGAGGGTTCTTAGGAGAGGTTGAAGACTTCCTCCTCTGCCAGTTCACTCTGAGAGGAATTCAGCATCTTTGGCTAGCAATAGTTTTGAGTTATCCTAAGATGCAGCAATTCCCATATGATTCACTGGGTAGTCACCAGGGTGGAGGCAGGAGACTTTATGGCAAGATTGTATTGGATTTGTATGGCAAGGTTTTGGTAACAGGGTGGCTACATGGGTGGCTTCTGTGAGAAGCTGCTAGAAGCTTCCCCTATGTCCAATGGGGACAATGCCAGCCAGCTCCAAGGCAGACCCACTGCTGGCCAAGGCCCCGCTCATGAGTAATGGTGGTAGCACCTCTGTAATAACATATTTAAGAAGGGAGAAAGAAAAAATCTAGGCAATTGCAGTCAGAGAGAGGAGTGAGAATATGTGAGAGAAACAACTCTGCAAATACCAAAGTCAGTGAAGAAGTAGGGGGAGGAGGTGCTCCAGGTGCCAGAGCAGAGACTCCCATGCAGTCTGTGGTGAAGACCATCATGAGGCAGGCTGTGCCCCTGCAGCCCATGGAGGTTAGCAGTGGAGCAGAGACCCACCTGCAGCCCGGGGAGGACCCCACACTGCAGCAGGTGGATGTGCCTGAAGGAGGCTGTGACCCCGTGGGAAGCCCATGCTGGAGCAGGCTCCTGGCAGGACCTGTGGCTCCATGGAAAGAGAAGCCCATGCTGGAGCAAGTTTGCAGGCAAGACTTGTGACCCCATGAAAGGGACCCACACTGGAGCAGTTCATGAAGAACTGCAACCCATGGGAAGGACTCACTTTGGAGAAGTTCATGGAGCACTGTTTCCCATGAGAGAGACCCCACACTGGAGCAGGGGAAGAGTGTGAGGAGTCCTCCCCCTGTGATGGTAACTGGTGAGTGATCTCTCTCTGTCTTTATCTCGACCCATAAGCCTTTCAGTATATATTCTCTCCCCTGTCCAGCTGAGGAGGAAAGTGATAGAGTGGCTTTAGTGAACACCTGATATCCAGACAGGGTCAACCCACCACAATGTAAACAGCAGGTAGAGGTGAGGTAGCCTCCAGGTAGGGATTCCCCTAGCAAGTCAGACCTGTGAGCTTCTCTGAGTCATGTGCAGCAATCACCTGTTTGAAGTGCGGGCTTTGTAAAGCTTCACTTGTTTTTTTTTAACAAGTGAGTGACTACCATTCACCCCATACCCCTAATCTTGTTTTTTCGGCAACCCATCCTTTTCAGCTGCACTTCAGTTGCAGAGGCTGGAGATGGAAGGTGCTAATTTGCTGGGCATCTTGTTTACAGCTTCTGTGCAGAAATGCCATTCTACTGCAAATTGATTCTGAGGGTGGTTTTTTAACTATCACCCATGTGCAGTGATGCTGCAAGCCATCTATTAGAAGAGAAAAACTCTGACATATATAATTAGCTGTAGTCTGCATGGCTACCTTGTACAGAACTTCAGAAAAGAGCATCAAAAAACAGCATTCGGTACTCCTCTGTGCTTACAGATTGTTTCTTACTAGGTGTGACTCTAGTCCCCTTACACGTTTGTGGAGAATAATTATTGCAATAATGAAGAAGATTGGTTGTCTTTCTGACTGAAGAGGATTATTTTCTTTTTAAACCGCTGTTGTCAGCCTGACTGACTTCAATTTTGCAGTTAATGTGGGTCACAGTGTTTGTCTTTTCCTTTCAACACTGCTGTCTTTATTTACACAGTTAATCACTGTTTTCAAACTATTTAATTGTTTTGGAAAGCTTACATTCCACCATGCATACATTTCCTGTACTGCTTTAGCTTTGAAGGAGGCACAAGAGAGGTGTCAAGTCTGGCCTGCCAAAGCTAGTGACTGGGCATATCAGGAAATCCCCTGGTACATCCCTCTCCTCCTGCCACATCCCCAAGTATGAGAGTGCTGAGGTAGCTGGAGACAAAAGGGATTCAGAAGGTAGGATCCAGCTCCATATTCAGCCACTCAAACATAGACATATACAATGTAGGTGTCTGCTCTCAACAAGGTGTCCAAACTTCCATCGTAGTTTGTGGAAACCTAGGATTCAATTCAGTTACCTAAACATCAGAGTTTACTTTTGAGATATCCAGGGATAGCTACAATATTTGCATGGTGACAACTCTTATGAAGCAGGACCTATGGGTGATCTTCTGAAGTGGCATTTAGAAACTGCATGGAATATCGAGGTCTCAAGTGACAATAGATGCTCTAGAGACCTCCACTAACTCCTAAAGGAGGCTTAGACATCTTGTCACCACTTAGTGCCCTAGACTGTAAACACATTTAGGTGTTTAAATCTGAAAATCACTCAAACTTACTAGTGAGGGTACAGATAAAAAGGGCATTAAAAAAATCTCAGTGCAAACAAGACACAAATTTGTTGTTGGCAATTCTTGCCATTTTGTTATTGTTATTACAATACCCAGTATTTTTAAAAAACTAAAGAAGGAAGGAAGAATGAAAGAAAAGAAAACATGTGTCCACCAAACACATGGTGATATGGAAGAGTGAGAGCTCACTAAGTCATCTCCAAAAAGCTTGGTAGGTCTCCATGTCACAGTGCAGAGCCATGTAGAGATGTTAGTTAGTTAGTTAGTGTCCCAGCATTAGTATAAACATGTCATTCTAGCGCCATCGTGAACCAGATCTGCTACTGGACATTAATCTGAGGTCCTCTGCATAACAATATATCTTTTCATGTAGAATAATCCTAAAAAACTCCCTGCATTAAGGTTTATGATGTGACGAGCTAAGAAAGAAATGGAAGCTACTCAATTTTTTATTACTTAGTCTTAGCAATATTTTGAGCATTTGACTGAAAGTCCTTGCATCCATTCTGCCCTTAAACTCAATGACTTTGAATTGTAACTGTGTAAATCCAGACAGACCGTGATTGAATAAAAAATTAATAAGAATTCAGTACATACTTCCACTTATTAGTGCTTTCCATGCTCTTTCCATTAGTGTTCAAATGCATGTAGACTTTGAAATAATTTCTACACAGGTTGGGGAATAAGAGAAATAATTATAAAGAATTGGACAAAGCTTTTAGGCTTTATCCATATAAATGTGAAGCCTGTGTTTACAACTAGGGAAGACACACCACAGACACAGCACAGATTCTAAATCCCTCACTGCTAGACATGTATCTTATGCATAGTAACATCATTTGGCATACCTTCTATATGTTTACTATTGTATAGCTTCAGATTAGTCCATTAACATTTTGCTCACTATGCAGTGATTTGTGATGCACTTCCTTCACAAAATGAAAGGCCATATAGGAAAAAGCAGCATCAGACCCCACTGAGTCCTGTTCACCTTACAATCCCCCGTGGCTTAGGTGGTAAGAACAGTCACTACAAAAAAGCATGTGGAACTCCTCTTACAGCACAGCAATGCAGGTTGTGGCCCTAGTGAAAATTATTCTATATTTTAATA
Organism: Strix uralensis; assembly: GCF_047716275.1. NCBI lineage: Eukaryota > Metazoa > Chordata > Aves > Strigiformes > Strigidae > Strix > Strix uralensis. The sequence goes on along the minus strand of NC_133974.1, from coordinate 53,709,618 downwards.
TATAGACATACATGGACTAGTGATATTTGCCTTGAAAAAGCAGCAATGGCAAATTCTTCTGACCCAGTGAGAGATGCTATCCTTCTCTCTAACATCTCTGTAGGACTAACAGTGTCTGTTCTCTGAGAGACAGTCTGAATAGGATTTGGCTCCGTTTGGAGTCTAAAATATAGGTGTCACTGTGTAAGTGCCTACTGTATCTGAGGTAGTCAATGGAGATTGGAGAGCCAGAGCACTACCCAGTAAGCTAAACATAGGTCCTGAGACACCTAGGCACCTACTGCCATTTCAGACATCCTGGTGTATCTGGGACAGCAACTCAGGGATGGCAAATATTACACCGGATATAGACACCTCATCCCCCCAGCCAAAAGAGACAGGCTGGAAAGAAAATCTTACGCATTATTCCCAGCTCTCAGGCTGTGAGCTGATCAACAGCTTCAATATGGCCCATCTGTAAAAATTCCTAGTAAGGAGGTTTTTATCTTCTGAGAACTTTAGCTTTTGAGTTCACAGCGATAACTAATAGGTCTTGAAATATTGAGATATTTGGTTTCTGTTCTGTTTTTCTTTTTTTATAGAAGGAAACCCTCCTTAAGGACTTAGTCATTATACATGTAAATTGCTGACTGTTCTGGACATGGTCCAGAGAAGCACTTAAGCACATGTTTAAGCTTTGCTTTTCCTCTATAGGTATGGCAACATGCCATTAACAATGTTATGTGCTCTATGCACATGGCAGTTACCCTAGAGTCTGTAAGATGCTTTAAACCCACATCCCTGAGCTGCAGCTAGGGAGCAATCATGACAGCTCCAGACAGGACATTATAAAGCTAACTTAAGCATTTTTGAATTCTCCTGATTCCAAAGGTGTTTGGGTACCACTGTGATCCTCAAAGAAAACAGTGAAGATACACAGGTGGCACCATTGTGAACCCACGTATAATCCCATTTTCCATCAACCTCTACAGCAACCAATAATTGCTAAAGAACGACTTAGAACAGAAATTTTCTGTTCAACCCAAGGCTTCATCTGTATTGCAAATGCCCTCCAAAGACCAGCCTCTTTAAAGCTTTAAGGCCGCTTTACAGTTACTTGACTCTAAATAGTTTTCCCTTTCATGAGCTTTTCTCTGGGACCCAGATACACTTCAGCTCTTGCTGTATCCTTTAGGCAATGAGCTCCACTACAGCTTGCTTGCGTGGAGTAACTCCTCTGTTCAACCCTACCTCCTGTTTGATGCCCCTGTCTTTAGACATAGCTCTTCACCCCTTGGCAGCTCAATCCCAATAGTACAGAGGGCGCTTTATTGATTTCTGGGAAAGGAAGAATGATGCTGCAAGGCTGGCAACATATTAAACTAGATCATACATGTGTATCAGAGGAAAAATATTCATGCCTTTGTTCAGCCCTCAGTTCAGTTGAAATGAAAAAATATAGAGCATTTTCACTGCTTCCTTATGAATCTCATCAACAATTTCATATAACTACTGTCTGAGTCAAATGCCAGCAGAAATAAAAAGGACTCTATGCATGAAAGAAGAGGCTCATTCTTTGTTTATTTTGAGGGGAGGGAACTGTGTGATTGCAATTAATATTAGTTTTAGGCAACACAGAAAAGCCTCATGGCCATATAGGCTGAAAAGCAATATTTTCAACTTCTTTGATGTTTTCCCAAGCAGAAGAAGGTGGCCAGAGGAGGAGAAATACATTTTCTATTTCTAGGTAGTTTCCTTTTATCAGTTGAAATATTTTTTAAAGCTGTATGCTCATGGTATGCTAGTAGGTTGCTGATCAGATACTCAGAGACTGAATAGTAAAGTAATGTTTGTAAAGGTACAAGTGCACAGGTAGATCACATGACGAACAGTGGGAATTGTAGTATTCCCTTAGAACTAATGTTAGCAGTACTGGCAACCTGCAGAATGTTGTTATAAATTTCCCAGATGGACTGCATTTCAAGATCTGTATCTACAATGTCTTGTATTTACAAGATATGAATTCTGTACTGAGATGCAATTACCTGTAAAAATAGTTTAATTTTGTAGGAAACACTAAGGTAAATTCACTGTCCTTCTTCTACCCTAAGAGATCAGCAGAACTGGACAGCTTGGTTAATAACTTAGTCCTCATTTTCATCCAAACCTATGTTATGGATTCATCTGGAACAAGCTTTTCAAAGGAGAATCGTGGCCTGTATTCATTTTAGTAAAGTTCTGAATCTGATACTTCTAACAGAGAGCTAAACCAGCACAGGAAAACAAATGTCTTCAGAGCCATCAATCCAGCTATCACATTAAGCACTGAGAGGAGCTAAAGCTAACCAAGATGCTCTCACATATATTTGAACTTAGGCCTCACCATGGTATGGCTGCCAGCTGTAAAACACAGTATATGTGAGGGGGACAGGGAGGGTGGGGTGGTATTTAATTCCAAAACCCTCTTGATATGTGATAAAGGCCTTAAAAACCAGAATTTCATTCATTGTGGAAAACACAGTCAAGAGAGATCTCTTAAGTGAACTGAACTGTTTTTTCCAAGATGCTAATTTGGGAAGAGTAGCTGTAGATAAGCCATATCAGCTATCGTCAGAGCCTCTGACTTGGAAATGATATAAAAAATGAGGGGATAGAGACTCAAGGCAGATGAAGAAGCAGAGCATGACCTCTTTTTTTGCAGCTTAGTGAAATGATAAAAGTAGCAACTGATACACCCATCTTACCTAGCAGAGATTTTTAGAGCTATTTGCAGATAAAAGTGCTAATTAGGTAACTGGGCCAGACAGAATTATTCCCAAACCTCTTTCTGCTTTATTAATGTTTCTATGTTGATACTTTTCTATTCTCTTTATGGAGATGCTATAAAGTGCAGCAGATGCTTTGCATGCTCATTGTTGTTAATGAGCACTGACAGACATACTTTCCAGTTCCTTTCCTTCTTCTCTTTAACATTCCTCAGTGACAATGTTTTCGTTCAGCAATTTGAGTGATTGATGTTTGTATTAGTATCTTAATTCATTAAGACTTTTTAGTAACGAAAATATATGTATTCTTTTCTTGACATTGTAAAATGACAACTGAAAGATTGTCACTTCTAGAATGTAAGGTAAGGTAGTTAGGTATAATTGACCACCAAATTATTTTAGCAAAAGATATGTTCTGATAGGACTAACTACTGAAGAAAAGAGTAACTAAAACATGTGTATGCATGCAGGTGTAAAAAAGGTTGTGTAAATTATTTGATAGAGTAGATAGCATTTGATGCTTGGCAGGAAAATAATTTCCACACAGGCACTTGCTGTGACAGCAAAGTGATAGAACAGCCCCTGGAGAACATCCAGCTAATTACTGTATCTTCCTTTGCCTTGTATTTTTTTTTTCTCTACTGTAAACCATGGACAGAGATATGAAAATCCATACTCGAGCTGCTGTGAAAAATACCTGAGCAAAACAAATGTAAAAATGCTTCATACAGGCATGAAAAATGTTTTGACCCTGAGAAATGCAGAATTTCAAATCACGGACTAAGATCAGTGCAATTACTGAAATACTTCCTCGATGTTAGTATCACAATTAAAAATTAGGTTTTCAGGTTGAAAGTCTCTTTCATTTGCACCTTTGTTAAACTGTACTTCTTTAATGCCAGCAGACCACTACATGGTGTTCACTATATGTTGTTCAAATGCAATGTAATAGGCAGCCTCTCCTCCACCAGGTTAACGCATGCACATTCAGAAAAGCACGTTTAGGAGCTGGGCTTCTGAAAGCTGGGAGATTTCTGCTGGTATCAGGAGTCAGTGCTGACCCCCGGGGAGAAACAACCAGAGTGGAGACAGGGACTTAGAAGTCTGCTCTGCCCCAGGAGGTACCCACCAGTCCAGGAGCTACAGTGGGCAAAATGCTGGATTTGTGCATTCCCATCACATGTGTACAGAAGCCCTCAGATGGAGTCCCTGCTGGACACCAGCCCAGCAGACACCTCTTCGAGAAAGAAAGGAAGAGATCTTTCTTCAACTGGAAGTTTTATTAGAACCACACTTTACATGCTGTGACTTCAGGAAGTCCATAACCACTGCTGATTTGGGCTGGTTCCTTCTAGATCTCACAGCAGAAGTGCACATCAGGGGGTTGCACAGAGGAAAGGCAAGGGCCTTGACCAAGAAATCTGATACAGATCACTGTGTTCTGCATTGAAAGGGAAGTATGAAAGGAAACACAAAGACAGTTAACGTAAGAAAAGAATATGACGTACAAACCTGGATATATTTTCCTACCCTAATGAAGTTTCATTCTTCCTGACCAGAGAAAGTAATCTCATCAACTGCGATTTTGTTTATCTAAGATTACCTTTTTGCCCTTGTATTGATTTTGCTTTGTTTCAGTTCTCATTGTGGAATATAATAATTTTGGTGTATTGCAAATACCTTGAAAGGAGAGTTTTCTAACAAAGGCTGGGATTTAGGGTGGGGTGGAGGAGGGGTAGCACAGGAAATTATTTAGAAAAAGCTCTGGTAAAAATCAATAAAAAAACAACAAAAAAATGTAATTATGTCAAGCCAGCCATTTTCTGATGGAACACCTTTAAGAAGCATAAAAGGAAGTATAAAATAAGTAGGGAAAAATAAGGAAATATTGGGGGGGGGGGGGGGGGGGAAGTAAAGGAAATATAAAATAAAGCAAATACAGGAAAATCTTACCTACACTTTTTTGCATCAAGAGATGAGCAATCTATTCAAGTCTATCAGACAAATGAATGCAGACTCATATGTAGCCTATGATGTGTAGCCATATTCATCCTGATTCTGCTAGACAGCTCTCAGCTGTCAACCCAATGCAATGGTGAGATTCACTGCGACCCCACATCCCCTCCTGCAACACTCGGGGGACGCACAGCAGCACTGCCTTGGAGGCAGATGGAGGATACCCAGGGTGTGTGTGTATTGGCACAGCGCAGGGCAGGCTCATCCAGCAGCTGACAAGGAGGTGCTCAGCTTTGCACAGAGCCTGAAATATGGAGCTCTCTAGAGGTGTGCTCAACACAAGGAAGCAAGCGCAACACCTTTTCCCTTTTATCTGGAGAGACTAAGCTTGGTGATGACAAGTGTGCCAGATGAACCAACTTTGCCTGCAAGAACCTCAGATCCAGTTCTTTGTGCTGATGTTACAAGCAGTTAAAGGCTATATATGAACAGAGCAAAGTCAAACAATATACACACATACTCTCAGATCTATTCATTCCCTCTTGCTATCTACCTCCTCTGCAGTTATTCCACTTTCTTCCCCTTTTCTCCATCATAAATCACTTTGGCAGCTTCCTTTCAATTCCCACCAAGCCAGACATTTCAATCATTTTCTGCACAGGGGTGAGCTTTGCGGGAATATCAGAGTAGGAGATAGCCTTTGCTCCTGAGACATGGGCAGAAAGTCTCTGAAGGAGAGTTTACAGCTATTCATGAAAATGGAAGATCACAAAATTTCCCAAACTTTTTGCCTGGTGGAAGTTAACAGGAAATCACAGACAGACCCAACTTGCTTGCTCCAGGGGTAACAGAAAAAGCTGAAATTCAGGCCCTGCCATGGATCTCAGCTTGACAACTACTAAGCTCAGAGCTTTCAAAAGAGAAACCCCACTGCAGCTCTTTGGAGATATCTCAGCAATGACTTCTCCTAACATTGCTTGTGCATCCTGACGAAGAGGAATGGGAGGCTCATTAAGCTTCCTCAAGCTTATAGCAAGGAGTCCAAGTTTCTCAATTCCATGATATATTTACTCTGAAAGCACAAAAGTCTAGAAAAAGAGAAATTAAATATTTGCTGTTAGATTGTTTAATTTGCTGTTACAACTGGGTCAGCAGCTATCACTTGCCTTTACTGACAGAACATACTGTTTTCCAATCACTGAAGGACAACCTAGCAGATAAGATTTGGTTATAGCTATGAATCAGTGTATTTAAACCAAAAATAGAACATAGAACTAAAATCAAAGAGGAGTGAGAATTTAAATTAATCTTGAGACAAGAAAAACTGTTAGTCTGGGAGGTGTTTAAGGTGAATTGAAAGTCAGGTCCCCAGAAGGAATATCTAGATGCAAATAAAAGTGCCCCATCCAAAAGTACTCTCCCAATTCTTTCCCCAGAGTGTTTTGCAGCCTTTAGACACCTTGTTTCCTGATCCAAAATGTCTCTGAATCCTGCTCGACTAAAAATGGCCCAGGGTCAGCAGCTGTCAGGCACTTAGCTCCTGTTAAACCCCTTGAGGAATCAGAAACTAAACAAAGTGATACCTAAGCCCACTGGAGGAAACCAACCCAATAAAGCATGCTTTGTTCACATGCAACACGTGAAAGGATTAAACTCCTCACAAGCACAGTGAAAGCTGCTTTCATTTTAAATGCATTCTGAAAGAAATCCTGACTGATGGTAATGTCCACCCTTATTCTCATTTAAGCACATGAGCTGAAAAGTTAGAGCACCTGCACAGGGACGGGAAGATTTGGTCTCCAGGTCTGCTCATCTTGGGGAATGAAACATGTATCTCTCCTTCTCTAACTTTCCTTTGACTGGAAAAGTCTCAGTTCAAATTCCCTAAAACTGCAGAAAAAGGGAAGCTGAGCTCCCTACTTCCTAGATCACTAAACAAAATCAGTGGTGTGGTGACCAGGGGCTGTCTCATCTCTCCCCACAAGCCAGCAACTGCCAGGGGCACTACTTCAGAGTATCTCATTCTCCATGCTACTCCAGCCCTTGGACTGGGAGTCCATTTTCAGATCTAGCACCCAAAAACTAAGTGGGGCATCCCCTAAGAGGCTGTGTGTCCTTGAACCTAAGAGGAGTTGGCTTGTTACTTGGGAAAATTTCCTCAGTGGTTGTTTTCAGTTATTATATCTATTCGGGCTTTACATGCTCACTATCCTAACATGTAAATTATTTTCTACGATGTATTAACTTGATAAGTAATTAGCCAGCAACTATGAGTGCCATCCAGGCAAGCTTAAAGCAAAACAAACAAATAATTTTTTTACATTCATTTGGAAAGTTTTATTTTAATGTCTAAGGACTGCCAGAGTGTAGGTACTACCCAAAGATGTTCATTATACAATTTTTCAATAGGTGAAAAGTTTCTGAAGACCTGAAATATGTTAGGCATAAAGAGACCTTGCTGGATGGATAAAATGATAGTGCTGGTTTATTTAACAATCTAAAATCAAAGTGCTGAAGACAGATTTTAGCTCAGCTGAGAACAGCTAAACTGAAAGCTAAACAAAGATAAATTTCCCTACACAAATGTGTCTTTTCTGAAACACTCATTTGCCCAGTTCTCTGTAATTCTTGTAAATCCATATCCATATTGGATTTGTGTAGTAAAGTTTTGGTAGCGGGGGGAGGCTACAGGGGTGGCTTCTTTGAGAAGCTGCTAGAAGCTTCCTCAAGGCAAACCCATCAGCAATCATGGTAGCGCCTCTGGGATGACATATTTAAGAAGGGGGAAAAAATACTGCACAACACCAGCAACTACAGCTGGATAGAGGACTGAGAATGTGAGAGAAACAACTCTGCAGACACCAAGGTGAAGGAGGAGGGGCAGGAGGTGCTCCAGGTGCCAGAATAGAGATTCCCCTGCAGCCCGTGGTGAAGACCATGGTGAGGCAGGCTGTGCCCCTGCAGCCCATGGAGGTTAACGGTGGATATCCACCTGCAGCCCATGCTGGAACACATGGATGTGCCCGAAGAAGTCTGTGACCCTGTGGGAAGCTCACATTGGAGCAGGCTCCTGACAGGACCTGTGGCCCTGTGGAGAGAGGAGTCCACATTGGAGCAGGTTTGCTGGCAGGACTTGTGACCCCGTGGGGGACCCACGCTGGAGCAGTCTGTTCCTGAGGGACTGCACCCTGTGGAAAGGACCCACGCTGGAGCAGATCATGAAGAACTGCAGCCAGTGTGAAGGACTCACATTGGAGAAGTTTGTGGAGGACTGTCTCCTGTGGGAGGGACCCCACGTTGGAGCAGGGGAAGAGTGTGAGGAGTCCTCCCTCTGAGGAGGAAGGAACAGCAGAGACGGAGTGTGATGAACTGACCACAACCCCTTCCCTGTCCCCCCATGCTGCTACAGGAGAGGAGGTGGAGACATTGGGAGTAAAGTTGGCCCAGGAAGAAGGGAGGGGTGGAGGGAAGGTGCTTTAAGATTTGGTTTTATTTCTCATTACCTTACTCTGATTTGATTGGTAATAAATTAAACTAATTTCCCCAAGTCAAGTCTGTTTTGCTCATGACAGTAATTGGTGAGTGATCTCTCCCTGTCCTTATCTCAACTCATGAGCCTTTCATTATATTTTGTCTCCCCTGTCCAGCTGAAGAGGGGAGTGATAGAGTGGCTTTGGTGGGCACCTGCTGTCCAGTCAGAGTCAACCCACCACACTTGTTATACCACTATTGTGACTGACTGTTTTTATAAAGCTATATGCTTTTTTGCAGGCTGATTCTGATTACTGTGGATGAAGTACGATCAGTTCTAAGCTGCTTTTTTCAAATCTGTTGCAGACCTTCAAAACTTCATACAGGCAGCTGACAGGTCCACTTAATACTCCACTTATAGGCTTCCTATTCCACTACATTCTAAGTAGTGTTTGATTATTATACATTTCATTAAAATGATTAGTAACATAATGATGTTAGAACAAATTGTCCTTCATCAAATGTGCCATCTAATGAACAATGATGTTAAAGTCACATTTTTCGTTAAGGTTATTCCACTCTGTTTCTTAGAGTAGAATGGAAGTTGTTTAGTCAGCCAGTTCATGCCCTGCCCTTTATTCTGTAAGTCACATATTAATGCCTGTTTGCCCTCAAAAAAAAAATACATCTGTGTTCCCATATTATCCCAAGGCCTCTGCTGAGACTGGGGTCTCCTTGCCCTGGGCTGCACGCAAACCTATCACAAGAAGCTCTCAGGGCTTGATCCAGCAGGGACTGTGTCTGTTCCCAGGCAAGGAATAATTCGAAATGTGTGGGCTCTGAGAGAAGAGCAGGAGCACAGCAGTACCATTAGGAATTCTCCATCCCTGTTTCTGAGACTGACCCTGTGTTTACTCTGGCAAAGGCTGGATGCCTTCAGGGGTTCCTCTCTGAAAGGTGGTGTTTCAGGTATCCCAGTCCTTTTCTGGATCCAACACAAGGTCTTTGCTGCAAAGAACATATAGTATAAAATAATAAATAACACATATAAAAGAAAAGTGGTGTTACTCACACAAGGTCACAGATCAAGCTAGTCATCAAACCAGTACTAAAGCCCTTCTCACCTGACTCTCAGCCCAATTTAAGATTCTTGGCACACATTTGCCAGGTAGTTAGGATTGGTGTAGATCAGTCATAGCACCATGCAATGAATTTGATATGCATAATTCTACTTAATATGACATATTTTGGTCCTCAAAACATCCTCCAGCCTTCTCATCCACCCAGGAAATCAGCTACCCTATATGTCCCAGGCTTTCCTATGTAATCAGCATAGCACATTGATTGTTGATCTACAACATGGTTGTAAATGGACAATATGACACCTACATTCAACGAATTCTTGAAATCTGCTCTTTACGGGTGTTGCCAGTAAAGCTGCTTTAATCTTTAATAGGAGAAATTAACACAAATGTGCTGATGAATGAAATCAAATTGGATTTAGTTTAAATTGAATTATCTTTGAATAGATACTCACAAGTAACTGCTTTTTCTTTTTTGCCCATTGTCAGTACTTCACATGTTGCTATTTCTTTAGGAAGTCAACAGAGTGCAGAAAGGGATATAAACAGACTTTCAGACTGGGTGCATGCAGGCCAAAGGAGCATAAAAATCTTTCTCTTTGCCAGACTCATACAAATCTTTTCACTATTCTAAATGTCACTGATGCTGTACTGAGAAATGATTTAATACTGTGGAACATCCTATTTCATGCTGTTTGATTTCTGCTGTGTGGTACTTTTTACTACTTACTTGGAAAAGTGACTGGAGTTGTGTGGTTTGTTAGTTCAACCCCATTCTACACTGTGCTTAAAAAAGATCAGCTAGCACATTATCCAGCTATTTATTACTGGATAACAAATCAAATCACCTTCTATTTACATAATCTTTACAGATAAGTATATGATGGGCTACCAAGTAAGAGGTCTAAGATCAATACACTGATCAAACAATAAGTATTACTCAAGAGGAGAGGAGATCTCCAAAAGGTAAAGTGATGTCATAGTTGTACACCTCTGCACATGAGCAGTAATGACCAGGTTAACAGCAGTGGTGCTCACTGCTTCATTAAAACATCTTTTGCATCTGTCTTTTGGCTGATAGGCGATTAGGGAGATTTGTGGTCTCCTAGCAATCCTTTTTTTGAGCACAGTTCATCTTTTCTGAAGGACCTATCACAGCTTTGGTTGAAAGAAGCCAAGCCTGCTACTGTCTTTTCTGTACCACCACATACTTATTACAAGATTGAATTTGTATTCACTTTTCTGCACAACTTCAACTTATATAGGCACTCATCTGGGCCCTCAAGAGAGTGGCTGCTTTCCACTGAGGCTGAAAGGTCCCACAGTCCAAGTAAAGCAAGCCACTTGGCCTAATTCTCCACGGGCCTCCGGTTTGTCTCACTCTTCTGGTTTACTGCCTACTCACCCTTACAGAGCTGCTAGATCTCTTCTGGACACCTGACCTTAGTCAGCTCCTTGTCCTTGAGAGAGAGACTAACCTCAGATAATAGGAACTACTCTGGAGAGGCAGTATAGATAGGGACTGTCTCAGTTTGGGACCATCAGTCCATTACAATCCCAAACAGTTTCCTGGAGAGATTTGTATTTACAATATCCCAACTTGTCCTCATGCTATGTATCTCAGGACATGAGAAACATTTCCTGCAAAAAACCACAATTTTGCTGGACTGCAACACATTTCATTGTTTTGGATACTTTGAACTGAAAAGAAAAACATACAATTATTAAAAGATAATGGCCATCCTATGGGTCCTGACACTCAAGAAGGATACTGTGAACGTCGCCAGTATGTATCAGAGGGGTCAGCAGTGTACACGCAAGCCACACTCCATAACTACATGCCTACAAAGGAGTTCTCAAATATGTCTATTTAAAAAATATTAGTAAATGTAAGACCCAGAGTTCTCCCTTGTGTCATGTTGAAAGACAATGTAGATGAGGCATTTACACAGAGAGAAGGTAAGTCACCTTAGAAAAGCCTATATGAGGATGCAGAAAGTATATCTAAGCTACAGTAATTTTGGGATTGCTTGAGAAAAATAGAGTTGTCATTTAAATTATGGAAACTATTGCATTTTTAGATGTTAACAGACCATCATTGCTGGTGTCTAAATATGGATTTATTAAAAAAGCTGTGCCTTGACTGGCTAACTTATAGATCAGAAGATGAAGTAGGCAAGATGACTCAATTTCATTCTGGGTATAATATTGGCCTTGTTACCCAGACTGTCCCTCATCTGCAATAAACATAAATTCACTACAAATCAAAATTCAGTATTTTTACCCAATAAATTCAAGTTTGTCTCATAACCCTTTATTTCTGAACCAAGCAGAACAGTCCCACAGAGAAATGGTTCCAATGGTTCCATATGAGTATTTAAAAAATATTACAAAACCAGTTTAATGTGTTGGAAAGCTTGAGCAGTCTGTGGCATCACGACTGTTACACAGCTGCCCCTTCATGCTGCAAAATAGTTTCAGTATCATTCCCAGCACCTAGTACAAACAGTCACAGTTATAGTGCTGTTCACAGCCCTCCCACACCCTTACTGATGCATTTTCTCTGCAGGAGGGTTGTGATGCTCATTAGGGTACAATGGATACTTGTGGAGGGCTCATCATGTTGTAATGAGCATCTGGACAGACGTGGGGAGAGGGGTGCATTCTTGCTGGATGCGGGCAGCAATGGGGGGAAGGTTATACTTCAAGTTGTTGGCACTGCTGTTGATACTGTTGATAGCATTTTCAGTGGAAACATGTTATTAACAAAATATATTCTCCACCCTTTATTTCTTATGACTCGAGAGAGCTGGCAGTGAAACAGGGAAATTCCATTGCTCACATATTTTAAACGGTAAGAGAGATGACGTTTTCAAATGACCTTTTTGCAACACATTTTGAGAAGCTTGCCTTATGCTTCACTGCAGAGTTTACATTTTTTAAAGCCTGTATCCATGTTCTCTGGATTGTTAAGGAAATTTCTTCCTAGTGAAATATCTTCAAAAGACTTGTTTGTTTGTAAGTCTATGTACCAATATTGGTCAATATTTTCCTTCAGTACTAAGAAGTTCAAATATGATTGATCTACCAACTTAATATTAAGCAAATTGAGCTAGGAGATGGGGAGGGGAAGCAGAATGAGGTCATCACAATTAAAGAGAAAGTGGTCAGAGACCTGCTACACCACTTGGATGCACACAGGCTGTGGGACTGGATGGGTTACACCCAAGGGTGCTGAAAGAGTAGGCAGATGTGCTCGTCAAGCCGCTTTCCATGATGTACCTGAAGTCATGGCTAACTGGGGAGGTCCCATTGGACTGGAGGGTGGCAAATGTGACACCCATCTACAAGAAACACAGAAAGAACGATCCAGGAAACTATAGACCTGTCAGTCTGACCTCGGTGCCAGGGAAGGTCATGGAGCAGGTCATCTCGAGTGCCATTAAAAGTCATATAATGGACAAGCAGGGGATCAGGCCTAGTCAGCATGGGTTTATGAAAGGCAGGTCCTGCCTGACAAACCTGATCTCCTTCTGTGACAAAATGACCCGACTATTGGACGAGGGAAAAGCTGTCGATATTATCTACCTGGATTTTCAAAAAGCATTTGACACAGTTCCCCATAGAATTCTCATAGAAAAACTGGCTGCCCATGGCCTGGATGAGCGAACAGTCTGCTGGGTCAAGCACTGGCTGGATGGACGGTCCCAGAGAGTGGTGGTCAATGGAGCTAAATCCATCTGGAGGCCGGTCACATGTGCTGTTCCTCAGGACTTGGTGTTGGGACCATTTCTGTTCAACATCTTTATTGATGCTCTTGATAAGGACATAGAGTGTATTATCAGTAAATTCACAGATGACACCAAGTTAAGTGGGAGTGTTGATCTGCATGAAGATAGGGAGGCACTACAGAGAGACTTGGATACATTGGATCGGTGGGCCAACGTTAACAGGATGAGCTTCAACAGGCCAAGTGCCAGGTCCTGCACTTGGGCCACAACAACCCCATGCATCGCTACAGGCTTGGGGAGGTGTGGCTGGAGAGCTGTGTGGAAGAGAAGGATCTGGGGGTTCTAACTGACAAGCAGCTGAACATGAGCCGGCAGTGTGCCCAGGTGGCCAACAAAGCCAATGGCATCCTGGCTTGTATTAGAAATAGTGTGACCAGCAGAAGTAGGGAGGTGATAGTCCCCCTGTACTCTGCACTGGTGAGGCCACACCTTGAGTATTGTGTCCAGTTTTGGGCACCTCAATACGAGAGAGATATCGAGGTGCTGGAGCGAGTGCAGAGGAGGGCAACGAAGCTGGTGAAGGGCCTGGAGAACAAATCCTATGAAATGCAATTGAAGGAGCTGGGACTGTTTAGTTTGAGGAAGAGAAGACTAAGGGAGACCTCATCACTCTCTACAGCTACCTGAAAGGACATTGTAGAGAGGTTGGTGCTGGTCTCTTCTCACAGGTGATTAGTGACAGAACAAGGGGGAATGGCTTTAAACTCCAACAGGGGAGGTTTAGACTGGACATTAGGAAAAAAATTTTCACAGAAAGAGTGGTCAGACAGTGGAATAGGCTGCCCAGGGAAGTGGTGGAGTCACCATCCCTGGATGTGTTTAAGGGTCGTTTAGATGAGATGTTGGGGGATGTGGTGTAGGGGAGAACTTTGTAGAGTAGGGCTGATGGTTGGACTCGATGATCCCAAGGGTCTTTTCCAACCTGAATGATTCTGTGATTCTGTGAAAAGAGAGTATGGAGAGAACTTTGAAAGAGAGTAATGCATGAAATGGACAATTGCAGTTCTGCACAATAGAAAATACCATTCTAAATAAGAGACATCTGTAGACAAATTTACTTTGCCACCCATCTCTATGGTAAAAAAATATTTCTTCTATCTGGCCTCAAAAAGGACATTCCAACTGAAGAGAAGTACTAATGAGACTAACCCAATATTGATAAAAAGATATCTCAAGCAAAAAGAATAATTTATTTTTCATAAATTGTAGGTAACTATCCTTTTAAAAATATATGCAACATTCATTTTTAAAAGCCTGGGATTCCACCTTTAAGATTCCCTTGTTAGCTGAGCTGAAAAATAGATAAAAGTTAAGAGAGAATCTAACCACGTGTCATGTCCTTTTCCAATACAATAACCTCAGGCATTTCTCAATCTTTTAGTGGTCTGCAGTTTATAGACAGGTCCAAGATGGAATTGCAGGGGAAATGCCCCATTACTGTTATAGCCAGTCTTCATTTAATTCAGCAGAGAGGTTGTGGACTCAAAATGGCATTCCTCAATGCTTCTTGTAAAGGCTCTGCCACATTTGTCACATTGCATCCACAACCATCATTAAAACTTCCTCTCAGACTTGCTGTTAAATGAATACCCAAAATGTTTCTCAGCTTAACTGCACTTAGTCTGCTCATTTCAATAATCACACAGTCCCCTGCAGATACTTGCAGCCTAATGCTGTATCAGGATGAGATATAACTGTGTGGCTGGTAAACATACAATTCCCTTTTATAAAAAAATTAGAGGTGTTTTAGAAGCACATTAGCAACTCACCTGAATGCATTTGTTTTGAAATTCTGCTGTCACCCCCTGTTGAAAACAGGATATAAAAATCTAAGCTGGTACTGAAAGTATTTGAAATTGCACACAGTCTCTTGGATTGCAATGGTTTAACAGAGCAATTTAACAAGTAACTGAGTCCATAGAACTGAAATTAAATGTAACTCATGCCTAGTATAACTCATTATTATAGTGGAATTTAACCAGAAATAGGAATAGCTATATGTTATTTTTTAGAAGATTTTTCTCATAAAAGAATGGAGTAGCTTGGATTCTTTTTTAATCAACTTTACATTGAGATTTTACAATTTCTATAGCAGAGTGTAAGCCAGGAAAGAAAAAAAAGTCCAACACACAAAGTCCCATACACAACCCAAAGTTGGGGTTGACATACTCTGATCAAGATAGTAAACACTGCCCAAACAGTACTTCTAATTGCATCTCTAAAGATCATACTTTCTTAGCTCCCCTTCTTCATCATAAAGTCAATCTTACCAGTTTAGGATACTAGCAACTGATTCTGATCATGTAATCTCATATAACAAATACCAGCATAAAGGAAAGAGGAGAATCTCTGGCATTTTGCTTGGCTCCAACTGCAGTTTGGCAAGAATCTGTAATGCTGTTATTCCTCAAGAATCATATTACCACACTTACAGCTGTTTATGAAAGCATTCTTCCTCTCCATTTGCCATCCTTCTGTTTAAATAACCATGTGTATATATGTGTGTATGTGTGCATGTATGTATGTTTATATAAAACCATTCGCAGCAATATAAATGTCAGAATTAGAAGTATCCTAGCATTTGTAATATTGCCAAGTTTTGCAATACTTACAAAATCACATCCATTCATACAAAAGTTTTTCAAACTAAGCATCTATCTCAAGTTCCTTTATTACAAAAAATATTGCGGCTTTTGCTACAGGGATCTTTCTTCGTTGTTTTGGGGATAATGAAATATGATGAATAAACAGATGAAAAACAAAGCCTTCAAAAATAATCAAAATGCTGACCTACTTAGCAAAACACAGGGAAGTTTGAATGCAGTCCCAGGATAGAGTACAGCTCTTGCTTTTTGTCAGGGAAGGTAGAAGAGATATCTGAGTACTGTGAGCAAAAATAAACTTCAGTTCTGGTCAGTGCATGCTATGGGGGCCAGAGCCAAGAACCAAAGCTCACTGATTCTGCTGTCACTGCTACAGGATCCACAACATGTTCCCTGAAGGGCAGCACCCCCAGAAAACTGGGGGATTTCCAGATATCTGGCAAAGGCAGCACAAGCTTGAGGGCAAGAGCAGCAGTCTCATTCCATAAAGCTTGATGCTCCAGGCAACTACCTACTTTGTTTATGTTCAGACCAGTTGTTCAGTATAAATGGGAGAAAGAAGGAGATGGATATCTTGACAAATTCTTTAGATCTGATGTGCTCATCAGAACCTGCAAGCAAGCAAGCATTGCCTGAGGTCTAGCACTGAGTGGGAGACAGGGCTTTTGACAGTGCTGTATTATGGCAGAAAGATTTTTAAAAGTGTAAGGTCATACTAAACTGATTTAATTTTTTGGTTACAGCTATTTATTAGCAAAAACATGCAAGGCATAGGATTGCAAGGTAATACTCCCAGTTCTACTGAAAACATAGAAAATAAATATAGCAGGACACAGGCAGTCCAGCAAATTCTTGGAATGCATTACAGACCTTTTTTTCAGAAGGCTGGAAGAACAGTTATACAGGAGTCTTTTCTATATTTGATTCTTCATGAGAGAAAGAAATGAGTTGAAAATGTAGGTGGCAGAAGGCAACTTGTGTTCTAGGAGACTCTCACCTTTCCTAGGAGGAGAAAGGGTGGAGTAAGCACCATGGGCTTCAAGAAAATGGACTTCCCAGTAATGATGTGTGTGTTGCTACTTGCTTACAAGGAATAGAAAGCAAGGCAGAGAGAAAGGAGCCCCCAATTTTCTGCCAGCTGCAAAGCAGGGAAGCAACCCCGTTGATGAAATCAGCATCTCTAGCCTCTGCCTGCTGGGCACAGTCTGCTGGGACCAAGCAATGAAGGTGGAGTCTTTCATGTGGAAACCGAGTTGCTTTATGCCATGTGATCCAGAAGACAGCCAAAAGCTGCCTCATACTCAAAGGCTCATCTGTAATTGCCAATCAGAACAAATCTAGTTTGTAATCTTAGAAAATAAGCACTTTTTCTCCTGTCCTGGAGAGCAAGTTTTATTCAAGAAAACTTTAGTCTTCTTTGAAGCTGAACTGGTCTTTCATTTGCAGTAAGGGTAATTGAGTAGAAGAAACAAAGGCATCAATTTATTCTTATGCCTCCTGCTAGGTTTTCTCTTTGATTAGCCAGTTGTCTAAGTGTTAATGACATAGATGGTCCATCACTACTGCCAAGATTTTTCTAAACATTGTTGACAAGATGAAGGGCAACATGTTGTGTGGATAGTGGGTCAGACTTAGAGAAATCTCAATTCCAGGTTTCCAATGCATATCTGCGTTACAGCTATCAAGTCTGTAATTCAAGTTTGCCATTTAAGAGCAACAAAATCAGATACATGATTTATCAAAGAAATGATAAATGGAATAATTGTGGATCTTGAATAATGATTATGAAGTAATGGAAATTACACTCCAAGAACAAAAATCAACCACTACTTTTGGCAGAGATTAAAAAAATAAAACCTTCTTTCTGTATTAAAGGGTCAGGAAGTACACAGTCTTCATCCAACGAGAGAAGAGGCTATGTATTTTTAAAATGGCATGCAACCAGCTCTGTTTACAATTAAGACTATGCCAGCTTTTTACTTTCAGCTAGAACTTTCACAAATTACCCCTTCTTTCCCAAGTGGAGTTTGTTAGCAGTTGCAATAAGATAACCAGATAACGTAAATCATACACTACCTCAAGAGCTGGAAAATTTAAAATATGTTCCCTTCCTTCCTTCCTCTTCGCCAAAGGAATCATTCATTTCAACTTAAAAACTAATTATTTTATTGTTCCCTAACATTGAATAAAATTCAGGGAAGGACATGAAACCAATATTCTGATCACCTAGGTGTGGAAAAAAAAAAGTTTCATTTTTTTGAGGGGACCCATTTGTGAAGAGTTTCCTATACATCTGTTAGCAAGTTGCAAGGCTCTGCTATCTTTTCCACGAAGTCACTGAGTTATAAAATTTAGAACACAAATATGAGACTGGTACCTACAAATCATTTAGCAACCTCTCAAACTCCACCTTTTCATGAAAGGGTTGTTCAGTAGCCTGAACTGTGATCTGAGGCAAAATAAATCTGTCACAGAATATCCCTTGTGAAAGACACTCTAAAGATGTCTTACTGATAGAAACGAGTGCTGATTCTCTCTTACCCCACACTGATAGGAGGAAGAATCATTTTCCTTGGGGACTAAGAGAAAAGAGGATAGTAAATAATATAACCTGGATATTGAGACTGTCCCAGCAGAACGTATGAAATCAGATATTGAAGAAATGTGAGAAAGTTGGCACAATGCACTGCTATATTTGGTCAATAAAAAGACTGAGGGAACTCAGAGCACAATGATGAAGTTGTAGATGGAGGAGAGGGGGAGTTTTCATGGCTTATGATTAGAGTAGGAAATGATGAGAACTATCAAAAGCTGGCTGCACTGAGCAAGGAGCAATGAAGATACAGATTGGCTGTAGACCCAGAAGTTTATCTGAACTTTACACCAAGCTGATAGCACACAACACATAACAGCAGACAACTCTCTCATTTACCCTCACACAGTATTGAGAGTGCAAGCCGCAATGGTGCAAATCCACTATATTGTGAGTGGATGAAGGCTCTTCCTCACTCGGCAAAGCTGCTCCACGTGCCCCCAGACAGACATTCAACTTCTAGGACATACAGTTGTGGCAGATGCACCCGCCCAATGAAAACAGGGCTTTTTGGCTTCTGAAATGTAGCAGCTCCTGATGGCCTTTGCTCTCCGGGCTTCACGGTAGATGGGACCTTTGGCCAATAGGAGCCACCATTCACTACAGGTCAGACTTGGCCTGGGTATCAATGGAGTCCCCTGGGAAGCCATTTTGACCTTGTCCCCTGGAACAGTGGCTGTGGTGGAGAACTCTCCCCTTGGGTTGGGACACCACCCAAGGAAATTCCTTGAGGTGACTTGGGTGGGGACGCTGCCTGAGAAGGTCTTTGAGGTTGAGAGCCCTCACTTGTTAGGTGAGTGATAGAGTAGTTTGGGTTGTCATTAAACCCTGGGAAGTGGTGCTTTGTTCTGTGTTTTGGGTTGTCATTAAACCCTAAGAAGTTGTTCTGTTCTCCTCTCACAGACATTCGAACCTGTAATATGTGGAGGGCTAGTTAATTGTGTTGACAATAAATTTTTAATTTTTGGTGGTAGGTTGTTTATTTGAGAGCCTCCATAACAACAGTCAAACAACAGCCTTGAACACTTCCAGGGAGGGGGTAGCCACAGCCTCTCTGAACAACCTGTTCCAGTGCCTCACCACCCTCACATTAAAAGAATTTCTTCCTTATATCTAATATAAATCTACCCTCTTTCAGTTTAAAACTATTACCCCTTGTCCTATCACTACATTCCCTGATAAGAGGCCATTTGTCCACTTTTAACCTCATTGTTCCTCATATGAGTGTTTGACATTGTAATTTCACATGTTTTTATAACAACTTACAATGAACACTGTTTACCTGACCACACCAGGTGAACATGATGTGGTTGCAATTTGACAGAGCTATATCACTTAAGCAAGGCTGGTCATGCCAAACACCTTTCCATGACACCATGTGTTTATGCATACCACATCACCTGTGACATCTCAAAAGATAAATGCATTTTATGTTGCATTGGCACTACTTTCACACTTCCCATTTTGAAAATTCAGGTTGTCCCAGCACCATAGACTGCCTCTGTTTTCTCCAAGAAAAGACAAAATTTAACAAATCTAAAAATTATTAAGACTGTTGTGACTTTAATGCCTGGGATCTCCAGTTTTGAAACACAGAATGTCGTCCCACTTGGAAGAAGGATGCAAACACATATGTGCAGAGAATCACAACTATGATACTAAGCCTAAATCACAAAGAAATCTTGCCAATATGGATATCAAAATTGTGTAGTTGTTCTATGACTATTGAAACAGACTATTTTTCCCACAGGTGCCTTTATTGAGAGGGTCTAACTGGTAATACATGAATGATCACAGTATCATTATATATGTTTGTGTCCACTTAAAAATATATGGAGGATTCCCTAGCTCTGTGGTCCTTCCGTAGACTCCCACAGTCTTAGGAAAGACCCTCCATGTTTTGAAGAAAGAAAAAGGGGTTTCCTCTCTCCTTTTTTAGAGCATAATCTGTAGATGTTTGAAGCTATTCAGGGGTTTGATATGTTATCAGTTCTAGCAGAACCAGTTCCCGGTGCCACACTAGTAAAAATAAGATAAAGAAGACCAAGGAGGTAAACCTGTCAGTTAAAATTTTCTTTCCAAAGATACAGCAGGCAGGAGTAGACAGATGTATCTTTTACAATGTGTAAGAACAAGAGTAATGAGTTCCTTCTACTAGTCATATCTTGCCAGAAAATATCCTTCTTTCCCCAGAAAAAAAAATCCGTTCATTTTGTCCATTAACATTTGTATTATACTGTTTTCTTATTGTTGTAGGAATAGAAGAGCTGGTCAAATAATAAACTGTTTGAACATCATTGTAGCTATTTGTCAAACAGGAAAGTTGATCCATAGTGTTCACCCACTGAAACCAAAATTCTGTAATTGAAAAATGTACTAAAAGCTAACTTAACCATGACAAATAATGACGGCATTATGTCAGTTATTGTTTGAAGCATTGCAACATAAAAATGAAAATCCTTTGAAGAATTCATGTTTACAAAACAAGTAGACAGAACACATTATTTTATTGGCCCCAAAACAATCTAATGAACAAGGCTAAGGCTGGTTTTGGCAGTTTCTTATGGCACACAGTGGCTATGACCAATAAACCCTCTAGGTTTTGGAGGTTTTTTGCATGCTCACATTTTCTAGACTCTAGTGTCTCTGAGTGCTCAGTGTCATAAACCTGAAAGACATTCTAACTGGAAGAGGTATCATGAGATCTCTACCATCTGAGACTACTCTGCTGCAGTTCATTTGAACTGGACAAGACCAGACTGGATTTGGACTGGACCTGGGCTGACCTGCCAAAAATCCACTCTCAGCAATAGTCATACCAAACAACTTCCAGCCATTTCTGTGAGACTGTTCTGCTCTAGCACTGGTGCCACAGAGGTGACTTGAGGCTCCCCCCTTGGAGTTACTGAACTCCAGCTATTTTCTGAGAGCTATCCCCTAGAGCTCATGCACTGTCAATATCTAGTCTAACTCCCTATCCAACTTTAATGCTCTGAATATATATCCTTCAAGAGGTGGATGCAGGGAGGTAGTCTTCTTAAAGGGCTGTAGCCACTGGAGTTGAACAAATGCATTAATCAGTGCAGAACTGGTTACGTGACTGTACTTCCACAAGCAGAGGGGCACAGAGAGAGCTCTCTCCCACCAAGGAATCCCACTGAAGACAGACAAAGTGAAAGTGTGAAAAGCTTCTGGCAGGAGGGAGGCAGCTTTCAAACATCTTTTGTGAAGCCATCTGCTCTTTGCTGATATCTATCAGAGCATTTATATACCTAAAATGAAAGATAGTCTTGAAAATAAATCAACAGGGTTCATAACTACTCTACAATAGTGATGTAATTAAGCATGTCTTGAGAAAAATTTGTAAATACATATTTTTATATTTTACATATATCCACACAGAAAAACAAAATTATAAACCCTCTCCTATAAAAAACAGTCCAGTAGTTCTTCCTTAATAAGTTAATCCTCTGCAGCCATGCATGATCAGGGGGATTCAAAATGCTTTCAGAAAAACCCATGCATTTATCTTGAAAGTCAAGATACATTCATTCTTAGTTTTTTTCTTCTTATTATTTACTTCATGGATTCAAGGTCTTTAAGTTTCATATTTTCAAACCAAGGTCTTTAAAGAGTCTTTTAAAAAAAATTAAAACAGTATTTTCTTGTAATCTCATGATTCCGGTAGACTGGGCCTAAATAAAAGTACCAAATATCACAAAGTTCAGATGAAATCATCTTGCCTAATATTAAAGAAATAAAATCTTGACGTATTTTCTAGCAGAATCACTGGGTTTGGCTCAGCAGGTCCAGCACATACAGGAAAAATCAGAATTGAAGGTCTATCACTAAAAAGTCCTGGCAAAGGTGCTCCTAAAGAAGTCACTTCTATTATGAGGTGAAGTTTTGGCTCAAAGGAGAGGTAAAAACATTGAACTATGCAGCCCACATGAACTTGCTATCTCTCCTGCCTGCAGTCTGTCTGCATTTTAGGCTCAGAGCAGCCACCCTGACCTTGGGAGTATCTGAGGTGCCCTTTGGGCTGTTGTACCCCTAGCTTCATCTATGCCCAGTTCTTCCAGATTCCGCAAGAAGCTTGGACACACCCTGCCAGACCAACGTCTGGTCCTGAATGGATGGCAATAGTGGACTAGTAAGCAGTTCTGGACTTCTGACTGGGTTTGGGCACATGTTTAATGGGCAGACTAAAATTAAACCCAGGAAGCTGTTTTGAGCAATTTTTTTTTAATGTTTTAATGAGATTTCTCACAAAATGATAGATGAATTCTAAAATCAAGATACTTCTCTTTAAATAAGCTCATTCTCCTCTAAATCACATTAGGACAAAGGCATTCATGAATTCTATATAAAAAATAAATACATTGTTGTTATTTGTAAGGAACTTCAATGTATACATTTATTATTATTCACTTTTCTCATCACAGAACTTCAAAGCCTCAGGATTAAGGCCCTGTTTGTATGGAGGGCAGTAACAAGCCAAAAGGCAGAAGTCTTACAATCAGAGTATATGCACATCCCCTTGGAATGTGTTATTGTCAAAGGAATTGTCTAAGATACTAAAAGGAGCTTTGTTTGCATTTAGACTTCTCTCTTTTCTTAAGTGGTTTGTTTAGAAATGGGTCACTTAGTCTAGCAGTTGTTTCCTCAACACAACATATTTGTGTCACAAATGAAGAAAACTTTCCAGCCAACTCCCTTGTTTTAGTAATCATAATTTAATAATCCATTTTATTTCTTTTTAGAGCAGACAGAACAATTAACTAAAAATTCCAGTTGTTTGTCTGTGTTTTTACCCCACCTCAAATTTGTACAGATAAACTGCTATGGGGAATTTTAGTTCTGTCCTAATAGAAGAATATAAACTCCACATGAATGTGCAGTTTCAGGCCACCAGAAATTATTCAGGAAACATCACTTAGCTGGTTTATGCACCAGAATGTAAATGAGGCCTCCTTTTTTACCCTGCTACCAGTAAAGCTGAGGCATTCAACTGCTTTCATTTCACTTCACTCTTTTTTTTTTTTCAGTTGCCATAGAGACCAGGGTGCCAGTCAGTCTGCAGAAGAGGCTCCCATTGCAGGTGGTTTGCAGATAACTATTAATAAATGAATAAATAAATAAATAAATAGGACCCACATTTTCCTCAAAAAGACAGCAGTAAAAAGCACATCACTTTGCATTTATGTTGTTGACTTGTGTAATTTGGCTACTGAGACTTTACAGAAAACATTTACTGCCTTAGAAAATAAGCATGCATGTATTTCTTGTACCTGGCAAGCCCACTGTGTATATTTACAGCCTTCTCTACAGCAATCAACTAAAATATTGAAACAACATAAACCAATTGAGTTGAAGAGAATGAATCCTAAAAAGAAAGGGAGAATAAGAGAGAGAGTGTACGTGTACAAGCATGCAGCTATTGACTTATACATGCTCATGTTCAGGTTATGTGCCTGGGATTAATAATAAATTTGGGTCCTATTTGTACAATGATTCTGTTCTTCTGAAGGTATTTGAATTAATATAACCTTGATCTAAGAAATTAAAATCAACCACCAAACAAACAAACAAAATGTTGGTTTAGCCTGATTTTTAGCATGAGGAAAATAGTTTTAGGGATCCCTTTATCAGTCCACCTGGGAATCCTCCACAACCTTAGAACACTTTTGTCTAAGTTCAGCCAAATCTTAAAAATGGGTAGAAATTTCACAGGCGATTATGCATGTAAAATAATTTGTAAACACTAGCAACTGGAGGAGAGATCAGTGCCTCCAAAAAGGAAAGGCAAGATCTCCTCTGTTATCTATTCCATTTGGCACTTTTCATTGAAACAAAAATGCAGCACACAAAGGTATCACTTCAGTTCCCTCAATAAAAAAATCATATTCTACTATATGTAGGAAGTGGAGGGACTGTATGGCTTGCAGTTGTACCTGTGAAGTATCTTAAGTCTTTCCAGTATAGAGAAAGCTCTACAGTTATTGCTGATTTACGTGTTCATAACATTCTGATAAAATAGATACATCTTTTCTCTTCTGTCATGGTCCTGATTCCCCTCATATGTCTCAACAAAATTAACATTAGTGTTAGCCTTCTAAGGAATAAATCATCTGTCAGAGTTCTCCCAGTAAACAGTTTGTCTAACCCATAAATTAAAAACCAGTTTCCACTCTAGCAGATTTAGAAAGATTTAAAACAAAAAACCAAAGCATGAATGACACACATTGCAGACCAGTAGAAGCCTGAGGCTTTGCAAATACTTACATTCCAATGAAGAAGATGTCCTTGGGCTTCTCCAGTTCTGTTGTGGTGCTTGTAACCTTGTTATTGTCCAAACCACCATGGGAAGAGTTGCTGTTTATTGTGGTTATTTCTTACATATATAACAATAGTGAGAGAGGCCTCAGCCTCATTGTTTTAAGGATGCTAGAATAGTGGAGGGAAGCAAACGTCACTCCTATTTTCAAGAAAAACAAGGAGGACCCAGGGAACTAGAGGCCTGTCAGCATCATCTTGATCCCTGGGAAGGCATGAGCAGCTAATCCTGAAAACCATTTCCAGGCACATGAAGGACAAAATAGTCATCAGGAGTAGTCAGCATGGTTTCACCAAGGGAAAGTCATGCTTGACCTACTCAGTAACCTTCTGAAATGAAACGACTGGCTTGGTAGATGAGTAGAGCAATGGATATTGCCTACCTTGACTTAAGTAAAGCTTTTAACACTCTCTTCCATAAGATCCTCATAGGAAAGCTGTTGAACTATGGGCTGGATGAGCAGACAGCAAGGTGGATTGAAATCTGGCTGAACAGTCAGGCCCAGAGCGTGGTGACAAGTGGCACAAAGTCTAGTTGGAGGCTAGCAACTAGTAGTGTACCCCAAGAGCCAATATTCAGTACAGACCTGTTAAACATTTTCATTAATGGTCTGGACTATGGGACTTGGTGTACCCTCAAGAAGTTTGCTGATGACAGACAACTGTGAGGAGTGGCTGATACATCAGAGTGTCATGCTGCCATACAGAGGGACACCAATAGGCTGGGGAAATGGCTAACAAGAATCTGTTGAAGTTCAGCAAAGAGAACTTCAAAGTCCTGCACCTGGGGAGAAAAAAACCCATGCACTAGTATATTCTAGGAGCCACACAGCTGGAAAGCAGTTTTGCAGAAAATGACCTGGGTGTCCTGATAGACACCAAGTTGAAGATAAGCCACCAATGTGCCCATGCAACAAAGGTCAACGGTATCCTGGGCTGCATTAGGCAAATTACTGCCAACATGTTGAGGGAGCTGATCCTTGCCCGCTGCTAAGCACTGTACTTGCACCCACACTTGAAGTGCTGGGTCCAGTTCTGGGCTCCTCAGTGCAAGAAAGACATGGACATACTGGTGACAATCCTTAACAAAGGACCACAAAGATGATGAAGGGACTGGAGCATCTCTCCTATGAGGAAAGGCTGAGACAGCTGGGACTGTTCAGCCTGGAGAAGAGAAGGCTCAGGGAGGATCTTATCCACATATATTCATACCTGAAGGGAGGGTGCAAAGAGGAGGGAGCCAGGCTCTTTTCAATGATGCCCACTGACAGAACCAGAGTCAATGGGCACAAACTGGAGGTTCCCTCTGAACATCAGGAAACACTTTTTTACTGTGAAGATCACTGAACCCTGGCACAGGTTACCCAGAGAGGTTATGGAGTCTCCATCCTTGGAGATCTTCAAAAGCCATTGTCCTAGGCAGCTGTGACTAGGTATCCCTGCTTGAGCAGGAGAGTTGGACCAGATGGTCCCTTCCAACATCAACCATTCTGTGATTTTGTGACTGTAACAATCATAAAATCATCACCTCTCCCTAAAGAGTTTACTATTTCAAGCTTCAATCCCACAAAGTGAAATAGCTGTTACCATTGGAATCAATAGCACTCAGCATCTCCTATAAAATCAGGCCTATTAGGTAAAAAATTGAAAAAATGTCTCTCAAATTTTCATTGCTAGGATATGGGACATCTTTGTCACTCCCTGTCACCCAATATATCACCAAATTTATGAAACTGCATCAAATTATTTTTGTGACAATTAAATCAATAAAATTACAGTTACCTCAATCGCTTCTTATACACTATTATTTCAGATATGATCCTGAGTTTTACTGCACCATTCTGAGAAGGAGGAAAAGAAATCTTTTCTATTGTGCTACACATGAACCAGTTTGAAATCCTACACCAGCTGATGTAAACAACCTAAACCATAGTAGCTGGAAAACACTGTCATCAGTCTGGAATGGACACAGCTTTTTGCTCAGAAGATGAATGGAAATTTCAGCAGAAGTTTCATTGGAAAAGGCAACTTTTCTTCTCTTCCTCTTTCATCACCTTTCAGCCTGTTCCAGTCCATGCTCCTGAGACCTCACTGAAAAACCATTAGCTGGGAAGGTAATCAGGGGAAGGTTCGCTGCACAGGTATCCTTGTTCTCAGAATTGGTTCATGGTTTATCAATAGCACAAGCATTACATTTTCTGGTTTGCAATTTATCAATAGCACAAGCATTATATCTTCTTGTCCTGAAGGTTAAAAAAAAAAAAAAAGAGTACAAACAAACAAAGAAACCTCTTACTTACCTGCATCCCTGGGGCACAAAGCTGAATTTTGTGGTGACATGAGAATGAATTTCAAAGATACACTGTGGAAGGAAGAAGGGAGGGATGGGAGAAACAGCACAAGTTTTGGAAATCATAGAATCATGAAATCATAGAATCATAGAATAGTTTGGGTTGGAACGGACCTCAAAGATCACCTAGTTCCAACTCCCCTGCCATGGGCAGGGACACCTTCCACTACATCAGGTTGCTCAAAGGCCCTGCTCCAGGGAGGGGGCAGCCACAGCCTCTCTGAACAACTTGTTCCAGTGCCTCACCACCCTCACAGTAAAGAATTTCTTCCTTATATCTAATATAAATCTACCCTCTTTCAGTTTAAAAGTTATCCCTCATCCTATTCCTACACTCCCTGATAAAGAGTCCCTCCCCAGCTTTCCTGTAGCCCCCCTTTAAGTACTGGAAGACCGCTATAAGGCCTTCTCTTCTCTAGGCTGAACAACCCCAACTCTCTCAGCCTGTCCTCGTAAGGGAGGTGCTTCAGCCCCCTGATCATCTTTGTGGCCTCCTCTGGACCTGCTTAAGCAGGCTCATGTCCTTCTTATGCTGGGGGCCCCAGAGCTGGACACAGGACTCCAGGTGGGGTCTCACGAGGGCAGAGTAGATGGGGAGAATCACCTCCCTTGACCTGCTGGCCACACTTCTCTTGATGCAACCCAGGATACAGTTGGCTTTCTGGGCTGAGAACGCACATTGCTGGCTCAGAGTCAGTTTTCTATCCACTACAACTCCAAACTCTTTCTCCACAGAGTTGCTCTCAAGCCACTCATTGCCCAGCCTATATTTGTGCTTGGGATTGCCTCGACCTTGCACTTGGCCTTGTTGAACTTGATGAGGTTTGCACAGGCCCACCTCTCCAGCCTGTCAAGGTCCCTCTGGATGGCATCTCCTTTCCCTCCAGCATGTCAACCACACCACACAGATTGGTGTCATCAGCAAACTTGTTGAGGGTGCACTCAATCCCACTATCCATGTCTCCAACAAAGATGTTAAACAACACTGGTTCCAACACCGACCCCTGAGGAACGCCACTCATCACTGCTCTCCACTTGGACGAGTCATTGACCGCAACTCTTTGAGTGTGACCATCCAGCCCATTCCTTATCCACAGATAGCTGCACTGTCAAATCTATGTCTCTCCAATTTAGAGACAAGTATGTCATGTGGACGATGTCAAATGCTTTGCATGAGTCCAGGTAGATGTCATCAGTTACTCTTCCTTTATGGATGGGAAGTTTCAGAAAGGAAAGAAACAGCAGGGAGAACTGGAGGAGTTCTGTTCCAGGAAAGGGATCAACAGAGATCAGCATATTGCAGGGGATTGTAGGTATCATGGGGCTCTGTGCAGGGTTAGGCGATCCCTCCATCTCTTGCTGTTTCATTATTCCCTAAATCCCCAGGAAACACCTTCAGCCTACCTCACTCCTAAAGTGTCCCCTCCTCAACTACAGGATCACAACTCTAATTTTTCCTCTCACCACCCTGCCCTTTGTAGGCAGCTTCCTCCTCTGCTAGTCTGCTGCCATGAGCAACAGCCTATTTGGTTTATGATGATTTCATAATTTTTTATATTTACTCCCTAAGCAATTCAATGACAACAGTTAACATAGGATAATGAATTTGATGAACTTCAGTTATGACCTGATGTGGTTCTCCTCAAGTCAATAATATATTTATGAGAAAATTTTAGAAGTGCTGGCTTTAGAGTGGGGGTTTTTTAGGAACTTATCAACAGGAAGTTGAATTTCAGAACTCTAGCATAACCTGCTTAGCAAAAATAAAGGATATAATAAAAGCAGTAGAAACTATGGATATCGCTTCCTCTACATAATTAACTGCACACTACAAGATGTGTCCATCCATGGATTTTCTATCTTCTTATTCCAGAACTGATCCAGGACTCACTGCTTTTAAAGACATCTACAAACTCCTGTGTAGTTGGAGATAGGCTATTCATGAATGCCACATGCCTACACAACTAGTTGAAAAAACAAAATGAACCCTCCATAGATACAGTCTTCTATAACTCCAACCATTAGAGAAAATCTTTGACACAACTAGTTGTAAAATACGTTCTAGAAAAGGAAATATATGAGAGAGTTAAATAGGTCATTCGTGTTAGCAAATTTCCAGAAGTAATATTTACATTTTAGTGAGGAAAAAGAAAATAATTTTGTAAAATTGATCAAATGACAGAAATCAAAATGTTGACCTTGTATTACTTTTACATAAGACTTTTTTTTAAAAAAAAAAAAACTTTATTTTGGAGTTTCCAATGGAGGGCTTCTGGAGAAAGCAAACTGTTTCTTCTGTTTTCAGTATTTCTATTTCATTTCAGTCTGGAATGTCACTTGGATGCTGAGATCATTGCACAACATGAATTGTACAGAAACCCCCTCATCTCTGTAAAATAAATGTGCTGTTATATTTTCAAACAGTCAAGAACCTACAAAATGTGTACATGTAAATGGAAAAACTCTTATGTTGGTGAGGAAATCTAAACCGCATCTTTTTTTGTACTCTAACCATCTACCCAGTAACAGAGAAGGGTTGTTACAGAAGTATTTTAACTCTGAATGTGTCTGAAATTTCAAAATAAGCTGTTCTTTTTCTCCTCTAGAGACCACATATATAAGCAGAACATAGGAATTCTTGGGTTTAGATTCTCTTTCTGGGCAACAAAGAAAGAAAACTCTACTGTTCACCCCCATTTAGGCACAAGCTGTGTTAAAAGAATGTCACTCTTACAAAACAATGAGACCCAGGAACATCTAGTAAAAATTGAGACAGTGCTGAGCATCTCTGAAACATATTCACCTCATGATCTACTACTTCCTTGTTAGATGCAAGAAAAGCCTGAGTACTTGGAGTCAGGTAATCCAAACTTTTATGTAGTTTGGATTTGGATTCTGTTCACATCCATCCATACTTAATGTAAATGTTAAAGGGTCCAGAAACAAATATAGATTACAACTGGCAACTGTCATCTGGGCAAAGCTTCCCTGAAATCAGTGTAAGTATGCCTCCATTAAGTTTCCAGGCTGGAACTTACTTGGAATTAGAGATCATAAACATCTGCTGCATGTTCTGTAATATTTGTCCATAAAATTTTCTCAAGAGACAATCTGAAATATGTAGTGCTTGTCTTAATGAGAAGAGAGGAAAACTTGGTTTTGATTTGGTTTTATGATGACAAGAATACTGATGTCATAGATTAAAATAGAAAAATATCATTATGTAGCATTATATTGCATAATTTAACCTTTTGCTGAGATGGAGCAGAAGGTACAAGGGGCCCTCGGTGGCAGTTACCTCACTATTGTATTTTCATGGCTTGTTTTCTATGCCTGGTAGAACTCTGGAAAACAGATGGAAGGGGACTGACTGTGCAGTTCTGCAAGTTTCCAGGAAACCCTGATTATGTAATTTATAGTAGTCCTTTCACCAAAAGGCCAATTACTACTGAAGACCAAAATAATACAGAAGAACCTTCTGAGCGGGTGAAAGCAGGGCAAATACTCAAAGGGAGACGATAGCTAGTCAGAGGTGGGGTAGTTATGGAGAAGTGAGATAACTGAGTAGCAGCCACTGTGGGACTAAAGGCTGTCTACCTTCACTTCCCCACACCTGGAAGCTTTAAAAATTAGTTCCAGCAGAAAATCTGTTATTTTGGAAATGCTAACTCTTGATTTATCAAGCGGTAAACACACAGTTCCCTGGGATTTCCACTAGGAGAACATCTGCCCTCTGAGCAAGACCAGTTTAAGGAAGAGATACAGAGAGCACTGGTCCTCCAGCCAGCTTTGACTCAGCATCGTGGCTCAGCAGATGTGTACTGTGGCTTGATTTATCTTCAGAGCTAGTGTTTTGAAACTGTTGGCCTTGTGTTTTGATTGATCTTCTATCAGTTCCTTGCCTGTGCTTTTTAGTGGGCATTTTCAAAGGCAGCTTTGGGGCTACTGGGGTAACTCCACACCCCCTACAGGAGTAACTCCACACCCCCTTCCTACAGTCTCTGGGAAGAAAGAGGATTCTCCAGAGAAAGAGCCAGATCCTACTGTACGCATTCTGAATCACCCTCTGGAGAAGTCTTGCTTTCTCCATGAGCTATCAGGAAACATCAGGGACATGTATCTCATTAGTAGTCTGCAGTGGCCTTTCTGAGAGTTTCCGTTGTGTGTTTCCATGTCTCTCCTGGTTTTATAAGTTAAACAGAAACTGTGGGATAGATTCACTCCTGCTCCAAGCTGGCTTATGCCAGCAGAGTCTTCTTCCAGAGAGAAACTCAATCCCATCCTTGCTATTTAGTCTAATTCTGGATTAAGTTTTATTTATTTGTTTTCATTACCATGCCATTTAATTAGCTGTATTCTTACAAAACATGCTTGGGGCCTTTTCCTTTCCAAAAGAAAGAGGGGGTGTGATTTTTTCAGAAATATCCAAATGACTTAGGAGTTGAAGTCTCACTGAAAATCAGTGGATGGCTTCTGAAATTTAAAACAATGACGCCTTATCCAGTAGTTAACAGGAACATCAAACCTCCCCAGCCTTTACATTCAGTAGGCAGAATGTTGTCAATCACCACATCACTGAACCTATCCCTAGGCAAGTAAGATATTCAGGAGCCAATTGGGGCTGATATTTTAATTACAGACCATGTTAATTTATTAAAGCCTAATGTTGGTTTCCTTGAAGAGGCAGGGGAAAAAGTCAACACAGCAAAACTGGAACACAGTAATCCTGTTTGCTGTTCCTGCCACCTACTTTTACAGCCAGGCGTGTAACATATTTTTGGCAACCTGCTACACCATTTCACTTACATTTGATGCTCTTAAATATAATCATTAAATGACTTCAGTATTTCCTGGAAACGCTGCAGCAGTGAGCATGGATGGCTCCTCAAATGCAGTAGATGGCACAGGACCATGAATATCAGTGGGAGTGGCTACATGGCTTTCCATAGACTTTGGATCTTGCCTGTAACAAGAGCATACATTTGGAAAAACCTTTCCATGGCTACGGATTCACGTGAAACACAACAGGAACAGAAAGCAAGACATATTTCTGAGTGCATGTCTGGGAATAGGGGTGAGCACCAGCCCTCTGCTTTGTGGTGGCCTGGGAAGGCTCCTTCACCCTTCCTTTGGGAATCACCTGAAAGAAAGTAGGGTGCAGAACTTGACTGTGTATCTGGAGCAGAAAAACTGAGAGAGGATGAAAGAGTACAGCATTATTTTGATATTTTAGAGGGAAGTAACAGGAATCAGTGTACTTTTTCCTTTCATGAACTCAAGCATGAATGCCTTTTGCACTCTCTGTTGGGGAAGAACCCTAAAAAAGTAAGACTGTTAATTTGAACATGTACAGAAGGAGCAGATTTCTGCAGGCCTTGCTGCCTTGCCCCCAGAACTGTACATTTTTCTTAGTAGCAAATGGGCAACCACAGCCATACTGACCTTGACTTTTATTTCTGTGCTGCTTACAGTGGATTGACAACAACTTTGTTTCATTTATTCCTGGATTCCAAACTGAAATAATAATGTCTTCTTCCCACTGTAGCAATTCTTATTCTGCTTCTACAGCTACAAGTAGGGGGAAAAAAAAGAAATTAAAAGTACATGAGACCCATGTGTTACATGTGTTACGTGTAAAAATATGTTACAAACCAGCTTTGTCACAGCAAAACTATATGAAAAAAAAATCATCATAAACAAATATAATAAAAAAGATGGGCACCGAATTATAGTGGTAGTTGAACCTCTAAAAGTGGTGCATCAGCCAGGCTCAAAACAAAAACTCACAGTCACACAGATTATTTATATTTTGTGATAGTTAACAAGGTTCTTTACCTCCTGGATGTTTTTATGTTCAGCATGAGGCAAGTCTCCCCACACACAAAATGGCATGTGCTGCAGAAAAATATTGTTGTCTGCTGTCACTGGCCACATGGAACGTGCATGCTATAGGGTCTTAGAGAAGTCCAGTTCATTGAACCAGGCTGGCTGAGGTTCATCTTCTGTTTGTCAAAGACATTATGCACTTCTACAGCCACTAGCACTTAATAAGGAAACAAACCACAATGGCTTTAGCAGCCTGTTCAGACGCATTCAATAAAGCCTTGTAGATGAGTTAGGTTCAGATAGTCAGAGAACCACAAAGAACATGCATATTCTGGGTAAGCAATCATACCAGAGCCTATGGTTTTTACGTGAAACATGAACACTTTCTGTAACAGCTTTGCAACAGCAATTATCATGTTTGCTTTGTGAGTAAGTTTTAAAAGCTAGTGAACTGTCTCCCAGTTTCAGGAGAAAACCTAACACCACACAAATGAAAATAAGAAAAGAAAATTTATTGCAAATGTTTCATGTACCACCAACTGCTTTTCATGCTCAGAAAGGCATGGAAGATAGAGAAAATCTGCAATTGCAATCACCACTTATTGTACATTATTTGACTGAGTGAAGAATGGTTCAAGGATTTGTTTCACTTCTCATTTTAACATCTTAAAATTAAGAAATCTATCAAGGATCTAGATTTCTTGTGACATTCCTGATACAAGATTCTACTAGTTGCAACTGATGCAAGGATGCCTTTGCAATATTATTTCTTTTCAATGTTTATTTGGGAAGAAATGAAAAGAAAAATAATCTTCTGTAAAGTGAAATAAATGTATTTATTCCCTCAACACTACATATGTAAAATAAATTTCTATATAAAATGCTTATTCTTTGATTTGGCATTATTGCTGTTATTAATCTCTTATTTGGATTTGTGGATCACAAAACCACAAATGACCAATATATTATTTTGTAAAATTCACTATGAACTCTAGAGTACAAGGTGAATATAGGTCAGAAGAGGTTTACTACAAAAGTTAACAAGTTAATCATGTACAAGTTAATAATGTAAGTAGACCCTAATTTGAGCTGTACTTGCAGAATAATTGTCTGCCTTGAGGAAAAATTAACTTATCTTCAGTGCCATACAGTTAAAAACAAGCACTATAAAAATATCTTTCCTTGCAAACATAAATTCAATATCTCTACATGTCAGTACTTCTGAAACTACCTTTTGTATCCCAACAACTCTTCTGCAAAAGACTTCTGAATTTTTACCTCCTTGTCCTAAGACAACAAGACATGTAATCATTGGGATGAACTGTGTGTTTTCCTGTGAGTCTATCCTGCTAATAACCTTGAAGCTTTTACAGAAACACAGAAGGGTCCCCAGAGGAGGGACCTCTGGAGGTCATCTGGTTCAACCCCCCTGCTCAAACAGGGTCACCTACAGATGGTTGCCCAGGATCATGTCCAGACAGATTTTGAATATCTCCGAGGATGGAGACTCCATCACCTCTATGGGCAATCTGTGCCAGTGCTCGGTTACTTTCACAGTGAAAAAGCATTTCCTCATCTCCAGAGGGAACATCCTGCGTTTCCGTCTGTGATCATTTTAACTCACTTCAATCACATGTGGAAGAGGAAAAGTCTGCAGGCTTCCTGAAGTGCTGTGAAAGTTATTAGCCAGGAGAAGAGACAGCTCAGGTGAGGGCTGTCACCATGTGAACAGCATGTGCATATTAGATGGCCAAGCAAGATGTGAATAGGTGGCTGCCTGTACTTACCCTAACTCCTGATGAATAGAAACACCATCACAGGTATCAGGAAGATCTGGGTTTATGCTATGAGGGGGAGGCTTAAAGACCCCAGGACATAAACTTGGTGGAGAGAGGAAAGAGAATTTCTTCCACTCCAGTGCTCAAAGGAAAAATTGCTTTCTGTGGGTGGCTTAGTCTGTTCCCTGCAGTAACTGAATATTGCAAATAAAGTTTGTGTCCTCAGTGGTCTTGGACGACCTAGTCCTGTAGGGCAAAAAGTCTCTGTCTTCATCTATCAGTAAATCCAATCTTGCCAAGATCTATAGGCATATATTTATGAATATAAACTTTGCTAGGACAAGATTGATTTATTTCAGTGGAAGCCAAGTGTATAACATAAACATCTTTATTCTTTACCAAAGTGGAAGCTTGCTTGATTCTTTTTTGTCTCAACAGCTCACAAGGAAACAATCACTTTTTCAAGAACTATTATAAATGTTACAGGGTCAGGATCCATCAGGTAACCATGCAGTGGACAGCCTTCCAAGTCCTGAAAAAACGAACAGCCTTTCAGTCTTGGGAATTTGTATTGCTCTTAGATTTGTGCAGGAGTTAACACAGAGACAATTTTGACAACTGAGCTGAAGGGAACTTTATTCCTGTTAAAGTCATATCTCAATGCATCCTTGCTCCCTTGGAACTAGACAATGGTAGTGTACTGAGATGGTTTATATGAACCCTGACCATCACATTTCAGGGCTTGTATAAACTGAGAAAGTTACATGACCAGAGCTCCAGTACCACTGGTTTCTTCTCAGCAGAAACCAGCCAGAAAGATATTTTCAGTAGCTCAGCAGAGAAGCAAGGATGGTCTCAGAGTACAAGTTTGTCTCAAAAGTAAATAAGAACCTGTAGTTATAAGCTAGTTCTCTTGTACCTGAAGTTTGGATAAAACGGGTAGACGGACTGTAATCTGTATTCTGTTCCGCTTATTCAGGCTTTGCACTGCAGCAGTTGAACGCTTTCCATGTGCACAGAGAACAGCATGATTAGGAGTTGTCAGACACAGTTTTTACCTCCCATCATCTTCTCCCTGAATATTGGCATTCAGGTTGCACAGGCAGGCTGAGACTGTCCTGTACTTATTTGGCCAAAAATTGTGCCTTGCTTTCTTGCTTAGTGATTATAGGAGAGAGTGAGGTTGTGAAAGCCTCAGTTCCTCTGGCCCAATGAATATTTACTTATTTAAGAAAGAGTTTGAGAGAGACAACTTGAGAATTATCACTGAATAGTTTCACATTATTAGATGGGTGGCATAGTTAATCTGTGCTATGGAAAAAAATTGAGATAATTTCAACCTGGGTGTCTCCAATTCAGAGGAATCTCTTATTGCCATGTTATTGTCTATTTGGGGCTGGTTTTCTGTTTTTTAAAGAAAAAACTGAAAATTTTTGGGCTTGTCACAGTGGAAAGTGGGCATATTTTAAAAAAAATCCCAGATTCTCAGGAGACATGAAATCACTACCGGTGGCCATTAATCGGACAAACAGAGTACCACTCTATTTTTTAATCTCTTAATCATTCGGTCCAGCTTTTTGTGGAGCCAGTTCAGTGCTAGTTTGCATTGATGGACTTTTCAGATGCTTCGCTTGGAATATGTAAGGCAAAAAAACCCTAAACCAGCAATGGTATTACTTTCCATTAGGGAAAGTTCACTGCTAAATGCAGTGAGAAAGTCCAGAGGTCAGAAAGATCCAAGAGTTCAACAAACACACTGCTCTTCTGTGACACAATCAGATTTAAGAACCTTTTAAATAAAAAGTGTATGTATTTATTTATTCATTGGTTCATTCTGTCTTTGGACAATGAAGCTTTCAAGAACAGGCATCTGATGACCTCCATAGGAGACACTGAGGACCACAGGCCAGTGGTGACAGTTAGTCCTCTTTGCTAAGAGCATCTCCATGCAGATTTAGTGGAGACATTTACTCTATAATAAATACAGTCTCAGGAAATACAGGCCTAGAACTGTCTGCTGGCTCATTATTAATACATTGGGATAGTTTGGACCTGTGACCTCTTTACTGAATCTTCCCCCCTCCCTCCCACAACTTCTTTTTCTGTCTGCACACAGCGGGAGCCCTCCTGGACTTTGCACTTATGCAATCACAACCATGGTGTCTCACCTTGCACTCCTTTTGCCACCTGCGTCCCCGAGACCCTTGCCTATGGGGACAGAACCCTTCAACAAGGCAGACCGTGCAAGCAAAACCAGCCTGTGTGTGCCCAGCATGCAAATGTTACCCCACTGAACAGAAGGGATGTGATTTCATCTGGTAGAGCCTACTGTGCACAGCTTAATAACAAACTAAAAATGCAAGACTGTATCAATCATACGGACACAGCAGGGCAAAAAAAAAGAGTGAAGTACATTAGGTCTTTTTTATTATTATTCTTTTTTCCCCTATTACTTACAGCCACTAAGCAAAAGACTAGCAGATTTAAGTGCTATATAAAAATGAGTAGCAAGGCAAGCCCAGGGAACAATACATCTGAAGGAAAAGGACTTCCACAAGCAGACTCAGGTTTTTTTGTGTGAGGCCTAGAAGCACTAATCTCTACTGAGTAAAGATAGCCATTCAGCTCAGATCAGTCAACTACACTGCCGGAGGAGGAAAACTAGGGAATCGTTTCATTGTCATTTCTCGGGAGCCACCAGATGCTTGGGATTCCATATATTTGGGGGATAAATCTTTCAAAAGCTCCATTGACACTGGGGTATGTCAATAATTCAACGTATTAGTTGGATGCAAATACTGCACAATAAGGTATGGAAAGAAAACTGTAATTGGGAATGCCGGGGCGAAGGGGGCTCTATCTTCTGACTGAGCCCATTGTTGAACTCCAGGCTGAACCTCCGACCCTTTACTTTGGAGGAACACAATAGGCTTTGATATGAGATGGTGGGAAACGGGCTTGGAGGCTCATTTCACATTCAGCTGCAATTCATCAGCTTGGCTGGGACTTCTAGCAGCTTTAATGACCACTGCAATTGATGGTTAAATCAATTTGTGACGGTGACAGCATGGCTGGCCCCTAGACTGTAACAATCCAGGATTACAACAGGCAGAAAGGGCCCTGTTATTCAGACGTGCGTGGTTTCTGCTCAGCTCAGAGTGGGAACAACGGTGAGACAAAGTCTCACAAAAACGAGGCCTGGAGAATGTACACATTCACTCCAGTTGACTACACACCACCACAGCTTCTTTGTACCGCGATGAGGCGGGTAAAAAAAGAAAAAAAAAAAAAAAAGCATTGTTACAAATAAAAATATACAGTAGGGCACAAAAGACCCTGATATCTAACTATATCCTTAGGGAAAGTGGCAACCCAGAAAGAATTTCAGCTTTGTTCCTCCAGAGACGAAGTGGGTGGTCTGTCCCCCCTCCACCCTCAACCCCAAACTGTCTTGCCACTTGCCCCCATGGTAAAGCTCAGCCGTGTTTGGATTATGATCAAGCAGGTTTGCATTTGGCAAGAGGGGCATAGGCAGGGGGGATGGGGGCCAAATTTATCTCTCAGACAGTGAGAAGGAAGAACTGCTCCCTCTTCTGTCACTGAAGAAAAAATGCGTTTGAAACATGATACAATTTATTTTTCATGTTTGCATTATTCTAATTACTTCTTACGTCAAACAGATATTACAGGGAAAGAAGAAAACCAAAGATCACTCTAGTGGCCTTGAACTTGATAATTA
Organism: Strix uralensis; assembly: GCF_047716275.1. NCBI lineage: Eukaryota > Metazoa > Chordata > Aves > Strigiformes > Strigidae > Strix > Strix uralensis. Next base: position 53,671,349 of record NC_133974.1, on the reverse strand, counting down.
TGTTACAGGGGATTTGACTGGTTTGGACAAGGGTCCGCAAGACCAGTGCTTGCCTGACAACAAGACAAACATGCACATTCACATCATCTTAGCCCCCCCTTCTCCTGCATTTTGGTGGTGTAATAGCATCCAAAAACTAAGGAGCATGTTAGAAGCAGACAGAATTTCTGGAAAATGTATGATTGCGATTCTGCTTTTCAGTATAATTTTTTTAAATAAACTAACAGTGGTTAAAAATTATCAGAGGTAGTAGTGTAGACATGATCTAATATATATTTGTGTTTTGTTTAAGTCAAATTACATTTAAAATATGTCAGATGATTCAATTAAAAGCTGTCAGTGAAAAGCTGTGTTCTGTATGTCATGTTGATTGAAATAATTTATTGAGCCCAAATAGAACAGTTATAAAATTAATATATAATATTTTCTATCTAACTAAGCATAGATTCATTTAAAAAATCAATATGATATGTAGTCAGAGAATCAAAATACTAAAAAATTTATATGAGGAAACTGTTAATGTGAGCACTACAGATCATGCCAATCAATAACTTGTAAATTATATAACAATTAATTACATGTCTCTCTTTGTGGTTAGGCATGATCAAGACATTTCTGTGCATACTAAAGAAACATGTTGAAAAAACTAAACAAAAAAGAAAATGTGACACACAGTCCACTGACCTGTTACACAAATCCCTTCATTCACGTTCTGAGTTGAAGTCTACAATTAATAACCAGTTCTGGCATCTTCCTTACAAAATGTCATAGTCTAAATGTTGCAAAAGAAAGAGCTGTCTAACTCCTTGAAGTATGTGAATCAGTCGGTTGATGTTACTACCTGAAAATTTGTATCCGGAAATAAAGTACCACATCTTGAAAATGTAAACAACAGATTTTTTTTTTTCTAAAAGATCTGTCCAAATATTGAAAAAATATTATTGCTAACAGTAGAGAGGTCTGGCACTAGGTCTAAACCCTGACAGGGGAGGAGGGGAAAAAAATAAAAATCACTTGGTTTCCATGGTAACAGTGCTGGTAGAAATAGTTGTGTGAGCATACTGAACGTGCATAAAAGCCTTCCCAAGGGAGGTCAGAGGATTTGAAGAAAGAAGAAAAAAATATGGCAGCTTCTGCAGAAAGCACAGAGACATTTTATGCTGAATAAGTGTTTCACATTTGTGATGTGATCAATAACAAAAGGTTCTTGTGAAGAGAATATTAAAAAATGTTTAATAGCTATTCATTTACGCTTAAATCATATGTTTGTGCATGCTTGTTACTATATTAGACACACAACATATGCAAATTTGCTTTGGCACATATGTATGTAGAAATTGGTATGTGAATAAATAATACATCATCCTACACAATGGAAATAGAATGTAGACTATAAAAGACTCTTTAATATATGCATTATCATATATAATGCATCACATATGGATGACTTTACTATATCAGAGATATTAAATACATCTGCACACATTTAAAGTATGAAAACAATACCAGTCTGAAATATTTGACACGCTGATTATCCTTAAGAAAATCAGCATACTCATAGGGAGCAGCAAGAAGCACCTAGGTTTATTTGTGGGTGAGGTATTTAGTTTTGGCAATTAAAGCATTTTAATTAAATTTAGTTCTGTTGTACAACGAGCATGCTATATATACCAAGTAGGCTCTGCCATTCCGCCTGCTTAGAAACCAAGCGATCACGGTTCATTGTTGTGAGCTAAAAATGTTCACTAGCCCTTTATTTACATCTGCTTCAGTCCTCTTCATTCATTGTTGGTTGCTATAAACTCACTCCATGGGGGATGGATTGGCACAGAGCAAAAACGTGACGAAGGCTCCCATGCAGAGGATGAGCCGTTGCTGCAAGTGAAATCCTGCGTCTATAAATACACGGAAAGAGGGAGAATTCCCAGTTACACTCAAAAGCTTCATTTTTGCAAGCATGAAGGCAAAATATTTTTGGTGGTGCATGGGGTGCAGAGTAGGTTTGGAAAAATATGCATTGTTCTCATGGATTTTTCAGAGCAACACAATGTGCTGAAATTTCCAAAGCTTGCTAGATTACCTTCTGGGGTATGGTGAGAGAGGATTTTCATCCAGAAAAGATGGCTACTGAAAGCAAGGAGGATCTATATCCATTGCTGTATCTTTGTAATTCAAAAGAAGCGGTACATAAGTCTTCCCTTCCTCTCTTGGATCTCTTCCCTCCGTCTCCCCTGCAAACCCTCCCCCTCTCCAACTAGCCATGAAAGGGGGCCCCAGGAGCAGAAAGCAGCTTTCTCTTGCATCAGCCCCACAGCCATCCTCCCTCCTCCTCTACATGTGGAAACCGCTATTATTCACTTGCAGTATATAGGGTGTGGCATGGGCGTATAGCCAGCAAGGGCCTTGCCTTGGGAACCTCCCCAGCAAACTTGGAAGCCAGGAAGACAAAGGATGCACTTCAAACAACAGCTGCTAACACGGGCTCAGCCTGTCTGATGGTGGGTAGAGGTAATGCGCTGTTCTGTAAGGCAGTAGCATTTGTAAAAGGTGTATGTGCACTAGGGAATTGTAACACCACCAGGCTTCCTAGCTCATTTGGAAAATCACACCACTGTCCACACTGGCCCTTTTGAAAATCTGAGGCAGCACCACTGTCAGCTTCAGAGTGAAAGTACATTTTAAGGAAGGTATTTTCAGTCTCCCTTGTATGAGAATTGTACTATTCACAATAGAGAAAAATAGAAATTTAATCATATGATGATCATACTACACTCAGTTTCTTAAACTTCTCCTGCAAGTCAAAAGCACATTGTTAGTCATTCATTTTCTTTAATTAGACTTCAGGTTAATATTTTCCTGAAATGAACAATGGCTCTCTGCACTTCTCAAAGCTAATATTTCTATCTGCCCTTGGAAATTCACTTAGATCACACAAGGCTGGCATCTAATTAGCAAATATCCTTGTTATTGCCAGAGCTGGGGAGAAAGTGGGGAAAACCAAACAACAAAAAAAAATATAAAAAAGAGAAAAACTATGACCCAGACAAAACAGACAGAACCTTCCCGTGTGGTTACTGAGGACCTTACTTCTGGGTGCTCCAGCACTGGTGTGACAAGTTCTAAAAATACGAAGCTGTAATAATCCTATGAATAATCTAAAAATGTCACAAAGTCAGCAGCCCAAAGGGGTTGAACTCGAGATTCTCTTCCTGCTCTCAGCTGGTAGTATCCCTGTCTTGAGAACTGGCAGGGTTCTAACATGCCCTGAATTTTAACAATGACCCTGACTTTCTCACATAACCTCCAGTTCTTTCCAGAAACCCTAGTGGGTCTGTCTCCATTTACTATGTGCTCCAGGACTTGGGTATCGTGCTATCTAAACACAGGTTTCACTTGCCATCTGGAATTGGACAGTCACTGATCCAACAATTTTTACTTGCGTCTGCAATAATTTAGACCCCAGCTGCTGAATCTTAACCCGCATTCATGAACACATGCCCTGTCCCTGCTTCACTATTCAGCAAACCTGCTCTTTTGTTTTCTGTTATATGAGTGCTTTCATTTGCAGTCCATGAACCTTTATACCAAACTCCTGTCCTCATTCTGGATGCCAGCTTGCCCTCTTGCTTGAATTTGTTATGTAATAACTCTGATTTCCTACTCAGCAAGCTATGTGAGGGAGAAAACTTTCATCCGGCTATAAGTATTTAATGGTACAGTTGTACCAATTTATTCTGCTCATGGTGTGTCCCCACCAACATCACCATTTGTTGGTATTTTTTAACCTCTTCATGATAACCTTCACAGGAATTTCCAGCTTAGAGGCCAGATCTTGTCAAAACAGAGGCAATACTAATGTGCTTTTGTTCTGACAGACCAATAAGGATGATTTTAGTATAAAAGATGGCCAAACAGTTAAGACAGTGACTACATAGTAATCAAAGAAGTGACAGCTGTATGAAGTTCAGAAACACAAGGTAGTCTTAGTTCAACTTCTTGCCCAAGCTTCCTATTATGGAGGTTGACTGATTTTATCCCTAGCCTACCTAGCTTAAATCTAGTTCAGAAAGCACCACACTACCCTGTAGCGAATTCTGACTGTAGATTAAACACACCTTAAATCAGTGCTGAATAAAGATTTTGAATAGAGCTATCTTTCAATATGTGCATAAATTATAATGGGATAACAGCTGCCTAAACTAGTTATATTTGTTTGTTTGTTTTTATCAGCCTTATAAACTATGTCTCCAAACTTCACTCACTGTTGACCAAACCTTCAACAAACAAGCCTCAATGAGCAAACACTGGTCTTTGTTGGAAGGAGCTACTGAATTAGGTTGCAGAAAGACATAAACACACAAAACAAACAGTAGCACAAGGTATGTCATGTTTTTTATCCATGTTTTAATTTTATTTTTGTTGTTGTTTGCCTTATTTCTCTAAATAGTGACCAGCAGAATATTTGATAGTTCCAATATTTACAGAACTCAAGTCATTTGTGCCTCTTCAGTGGCTGCAATTTGCTACACACACACTTTTGTCTGCTCTTTTGTAGAACTTCACAAATTCTGTTGCTGTCCCCTTATGGTCTTAAATGACCATCCCACCCCTTCAGAAAATTTCATGGATAACTGTGATGTCCCCATACACGCCCACCTGATTGCCCTCTGTGCATCAAACGAAGCTGGCCACCCACACACTTTACCTGGTGGAGATGTTCCTCCTCTCATCAGAGTGGCTGTGACTGTGGGATAAGCTCAAAGCCAGACATTGGGACAGTAGTGACTACCTGAGTTCGATTAAAACAAGCTGAAATATTTGCATGTAGCAGGTATAGTATATTAAACAGTGTTTTTTGTCAGACTCACAGCATCATCTCAAAACTCATACTCAACTACTGAAGAATCCTGTTTATAGTCATATGGTATCCCAGAAAGCAAATATACTGGCCAGGTGGATTTTATAGAATCCATAACAAGAGTCTGGGGTTATGGCAGATGGCCAGCTGAATTTCTTATACCAGCTGTCTGTAAAGAGCCCATAATACAGCTGAGATCAAATGGTCTTTTAAACCTGTCTCAAGAAAAAGTTCTACTATGTCTTCATTAGAGGTATTTACAATATCAAGGAGAGTGTAACAGTCAAAATGCAATAGTTGAAAAAGATCCATGTCCAGAAAATTACTTTCTTCCTACACACAATCAATAAGGACGTAAAACCACAAGTGCTTTAGATACACTTAGGTCAATCAATGAAACAAAAGCCTATGAAGCTTGAACCTTGGAACAAAAATGCTCAAGTCTCTACAGTGGTGTAGCACATTTGGGTATTAGTTGTTGGTCACTGTAGTTATGGCACTGCCAATACTGCATCTTTATCTTGGATATTAATATGCTACAGCACTATAAATCTGGTGTCAGGAGAACAGTGTCTCAGAGGTTTTCTTGACCTTTCTCACTGTCTGGTCTGCTCAAATAGACATGCAAAACATCTAAGCATGTATTACTCTAGAGTTAAGACCACAAGCCAAAAATGCTGAAGACTGTGGAAATTGCCTGAGCTCAATCTATTAATTTCAGCCTGAGCAATTTACCAAAAAATTATCCCTTCACTCATGCCAAACATGTTCAAAATACTAATATAACATATAATACTAATATAACACTAATATAATACATATAAACATATACTAATATAACACATAATACTAATATAACAAGCATCATCTTAAGTATGTACGTGACCTGAAATCTTTGCATAAACTTCCAAACAGCAAGCCACAGTGTTACAAGTGTAAAGGGAAAGGAAATAAATTCACAGAATTATCATCAAACCTCAGAAACAGCACTAAATTTTTCTTTGAATTATCAGTGATATCATAGTTACTGTAAATTGTATGAATTTGAGCATACTATGGGGTTTTTATGGTTTTTCCATGAAAAAGGTTGCTTACTCTGGGCCAGATTCTGACACTCTGACTTTGAATAGTAATTCTCTTTTCAGGTAACCAGACTGAATTCAACATACGTGAACACAATAGACCACTTGACTCCCTGACGTGAAAACAATGTTCATTCCACTTTTATCAGTTTTCAGACTTCTTCTGCTCCACCAGTCTTAGGGAATCATTCATGAAAATTTAAATCTGCTCCATGGGGCTACTTGCAAAGATTCAGTCCAGCACAAAGAAAAGTGTCATGATTTGGTTCTTTGTATAAGTCTAAAAAATCACAGTGGCTATAAAGCAATGCATTTCTGTAGCAAGAATTCCATGCTGATTTTGTTACATGCAGTTTCCCATGGTGATTAAGTAAATAAAAGGTTTACTTTGCATATGATCATTAGAAATTGTTAATCTTAGATCATAAAAACAATCCCTAACAAATACCGTTTTACACTAGCCAAGGAGTGCAGAAAATAACATCTCATTAGCCTTAAATCTTGGCAGAAAAAGGAAACAGAGCCCGGGAGTCCTAACAACAGCTTCTGTGCACCAGCCATTAGATCATACTGAAAAGCACAACAGGCCTAAAATTTAGTTGTATGAATGCCCATATAAACATTTTGGTATTATATGATTGTTTAAGTACTCCAAAATCTATGGTTATGGGCTTATGCCAGCCTTTAAAAGATTAAAGTTTATATTTTAGACTAATGAATTCCACTTATTTTTATTTTTGAAAACTTTATTAATGTGTTTTAAAAGGTGATATTCTCCTATTCAAACTTTCATTACTTCCATGTTTGGCATGGTTTTGGTATGGTCTGTGCTAAGTAGGCACAGCAAACATTTTGATATGTACTAAAAACAATATCCAGACTGGCCTATGAAATTCTCCGCATACCTCAGCTTAGACACCTGCAAGTGCATAAAGGCAGCTTTGTCTGAGTTGTTAGGTTACCTCACTCCTGCCAAAGCTTTCTCATGACTGAGTGATGTGGCATGGAGGGATCTTGTGCTTTTCCTATAGACACTTAAAAGACACATAAGCACGGCAGGCAAACACCTACCCTTCCATGGAACTCAGCACACTGCACCCTGTGTGATGAGACTCATGCAATGCACAGCTCTGATTTCATCTCATGAGATCCAAAGAGATGCAGCTACCCTGACACTATCCTGTCCTATCCCTCTGGTGAGAACACACATCAATCTGAACTATCCTGAACCATCCATCAAGGCTGGATGCCTCCTTTTCAGGCATTAAGACATCAGTGCCTACAGTAAGCTGTTTTAACCTAGTCCTAAAAGGCAAACACTTGTGAAAAATTCCAGGTTTCCGTCTTGTTTCTGTATTTCTTGAAACCGGAAATATGAGAAAATTAAAACCAGACAGGCCAAAAATACTAAGGACAATTATTTTATTTTAATAAAATGGAGAAAGTTGAAAGTAGCAAGCATTAAACCCACAGTATGAAGTGGCAACCATTTGTTTCGCTTAAAAATACTCTGGCACTTGTATCTCCAGAAGGCTCTCACCAAGAACATTCCTGCTTTTTGCTTATGTGGCACTGAGACTTCCTTCAGCTGCTGAAGATGTGCTAAATAGTAGTCAAGGGGAATGTCTGGATCTCTTTTGTAAAGTGGTTTGGGCAAGAAAAGAGGGATTTCTTTCCAATATAATGAAAAAGGCAAAGAAGTAAGGCTTAGAGAAAACCACCAGAAAACAAGATGTTAATTCTTCTACAATCCCTATGTTAGTGGTCTGCGTTTGCCATATGCCTTCATCTTAACCTGTGGAATAACTTCGAGTGCTCTCAGCTAGGGTGTTGAAGTACTGCTTTTTCTCCTGTCTGGTTTCTACAAGGTCTGCCTGCTTAGAAAGGCCCACCAGTAGAATCAGCTGGAAAATGAGCAGACAAATAAGAGAGAACAACGTTAGGAAACAATGCCATCTGGGTCATATTTCCCAAAGTAAATCTTAGTAAATTCTAAGTCAATCGCACCACACAGATTCACATCAGATTGGGAACTAGCCCAAGTTTTTAAACTTTTATACAGAGTCTTCCACATATATCTTTCTCACAAAACAGTTCCGAGTAATCTGTTACTTCCTTGTTACTGTTACCATATATGCAAGCTTTCCTGCTAAAGTGATTAAAGGTCTTTCCTTATCTAAAGGATGCCAAAGCAGGGTCATGAACCTTAGCATCCATTCACCAAGCTCACACACACATACACGGTATGGTGTTCAAGATAGTTCTTAATTATTTCTTTCTGCCAAGAAAGTCAAGTGCCTTTGCAATAAAGAAAAATATAATCTACCCTATAATTAGTTCTTAAGTAGCATCTTTCAATAAATGTACCCTCAGCAAGATGCTTTGCCATCAACATAAAACAATTCAAAACACCTGGAAAAAAGTATATTGACAAAGAGAAAGCAAGAAAGATAACTAAAATCAATCAGGAATGTGGTAAATGTGATTCTGAAACAGCAGTAACTTAAAGACAGAAGCAGATTCAATCCAACAAGGGAAATCAAATATGTCTGGTGTGTTTATAACAAATTATAGATAACAGCAATAGCCAAGGCTTGGACTGGGTCATATATTTTATTAAAAACCCATATGGCATGATGATCCACTATGAAAAATACATATAGTGGTGGTTTATTGCTATGGTTTGTATACTAGCAAGATTTTCATTTATTTGAACATCTTCCATCATGTTCAAGACAAGAAAGCATTTCTAACAATCTCCTACTAGTCATTATTTTGGCATTATGATATTTGATTTAAAAAGCAGCTCAGGACAGCTGAAGTAATTTAATAAGATGTGTTACTTGTTTGGTTTAGGATAGGTGATTCTGACCGCCTGTTAAACATAAATATACCTCATACAGGACATTTGGAAAATTTGACTGACTGGCCAATGTCAAGTCCAAACTCTAAGTACTATCAGATGTGCTACTGTTCTGGGGCAGTGTGGCAGCGAATAAGCTGATTAAGTTATAAATAAGTAATCTTCTTCTACTTTCATGGGTGTCAGTGGGATCTGTGTGAGAGAGCTGGACAAGAAAATCTGCATTCCCACATCATGTGATGAGGAAGGTGCAGGCTGCATGGGTATTTATAAGCATGAGCCTGTCCTTCATACAGAGAGTTCATGGTGCTCTGGGGATGAAACCAGGCAAAGTTTACAGATCAGCAACTTGTCAGCCCCAACCTCCAGCTGAAATTAAATGCAGATAAAACAAATACAATGTTTTAAGGAAATGGAAATACCAAGTGCTGGAATTTCCTGGCTATATACAGCTGGATTTATTTCAAGCTCTGTGGACATGGAAAAAAATATGAGCTCATGCTCCCCATATGGGAAATGTGATGTTGGTAAGGGAAGAAAAGTTATAGTCCCTGTTCTATGGCAACTGCATGATTATCCAGGCCAAAGACGAGAAAATGGTGCCAACAGGAATAGCTGCCCAGTCACAGCTTGGAGGATAGCATGGGCAAGAGTATGTACCCAGTAAGAAATATAGATGAGGCTTTTGGGGAATGCTGAGAGGGAGGGAGAAAATTAAGCCATGTGGAATCAAGCTGTGCTATGACCCTTGCCCTGTCTCTGTGTAGTTTTCTAATGTAGAAGTAGATTATGTGACATACTGATTCTAGTGTGTAGTGAGGGGTGAACTTGAATTACAACAGGGATGAAACACTAAAACAGGAAAATATCAGGTCCACGAGGTCTGTGACTGCAGCAATGCATTGTCAGAGAGAAGATTAGAGCAGGGACTGCTGGAAGTGGTAAATCTGAAGGGACTAAATACCTGGTATCTCACGTTCAGCACCCAAAATTAGTGAATGCTTTTTGCTTTAACCTCTGTGTGTGTGGTTCCTCCATCTGTAAAACAGATGGTCTTCTCACAGAATGTGCCTACCATAGCCTCTTAGGTCTGATCTGCAGTGTACTTTTGAAACGAATCTCCCAGTCACCCCCACTCACTATGTTTCTGTTCGCATTCCTGAGCCCTTCTGCAGCACACAGGTTGGATTTCTTTGGGTGCAATTAAACTGGATGTTGTTATGCAGGAGCCTCCACCTAATGCACTCCAACTGCTCACGGATACTCAAAATATGCTGCCAGGATGCAACAAAACCCCTGCAGTGTAAGCATCAGGCCCTCAGCACCCCCTCTTCCATGCAGCAGAGGCAGTCCTGCAGGGTCTCACCACTCACTAACACAGAGATTTCTGCAAAAATGATGCTACGAAGTGCTCAGTTGCAGCAGTGATGAGCAAGAGAAAACTGCCTGGGATGAAATGAACCATTTCTCCTTCTAAGCAAGGTTTGTACAGTGCAGAGTAAAAGCATCACATGCCAGACACAAGAAGGAAAATAAGTATTGCATAGCTGTTCCTTAAATGGGCAACCTACACTTTCTGTGCACTGACTGAAGTGGGTGTCTTGGAGAGAAATCATATACATTCACGTAACTAAAGACTGTCTTGAGGCATACATTGACGAGGTCAAATTAAAGTTGCACAGACCACCTTAATTCTGGCATTTCCTAAGTCTCAAGTGTTTGACTTTACAACCTTAATAATGTTCTTTTAACATAGTTCTTGTACGTGTAATAAATTATATGCCCTTCTCACTTTCAGTGCTCTTCTCACCAGTAATGCTGTTGGATTCTGGTCCTTCATTATGAAAACAAATATTGGAAATTATTGCTGTTGTTATTGAAACCAGATGTACTGCTCTCTATAGCATTTATTTGTATAGTGTCAAACTCTGGCACATTCAGAGTAGTTATTGAATAAAAATGAGTAATATAACTGATAGTGAAATGTAACTGCTGGAAAGGCCTTAGAAGCTCACTTTTCAGGAAAGTTTATAATTTTCATTTCATACACAAACATTCACACAAATGACTATGAGCAAAAATGACAAAATCACATATTTGCATCAGTATAGAGTAACAGAGGGCCATGATGAAAGAATCTGAGCCCAAATGGGTGAGGCACTAAATCTGCCCTGAAGAAGGAGGTCTCTCATGCCTCATGGGGAAAAAAAGTGATGCTCGTGGTAAACTCAAAAACAATAAATATAAAGCAGCGACCGCTCTTGTTTCACCTTACCTGAGATCTCACAGAAAAGGCACCCTGAAGGACAGCATTTCTCCCCATCTACTGCCAAAGGTGTGCATGCTTCAACTTTAGAGGCCTAAGTTTGGACATCAATTATTAGGTGACAAATATCCCATCTTGTCTTTTCTATGCTCTCACTGCTCATCCTGATCTCACCCCAGAGAAACAAGCAGCTTGTCTGCAGTAGAAAGTGCTAAGCGGAGAAAATGTGCAGGGAACAAGCCCAGTGCATGTCCAGCAGGACCTAGGATCATGCAGAGACAGAAGACTTCCCTAGTTTTTCCTTGGAAGGAGGATACCAAAAGATAGAGTACAGATCTCTGCAGAAAGCACAAAACTGGAATACCATAACTATTTAAACAAAAATGGGCAACAGTGCTGAGTAAGGCGGATTAAATAGACTACTTGAAAAAAAAAAAATTGGAGATAACCATTAACAAAGCCTTAAAGTAATATTACAGCTCCATATTTAAGTACTCAAAAAAAAGGAAAACCCAGAACTAATATCATACACTGGCACTAATTCAGTCCTTTTATTAATGTATTTTAGTATGAACTTTAAGTGGATGATCACCTTACAATTTTCCTGCAGGACTCCTACCTGAGTTAATGCACATAGTGGGTCATGTTCTGAGAATGAATCAGGGCTGTGCTATCAGGGGTCTGCTGTTAATTAGGCTTTCTTAAAGGGTTAGATCTGCAGAATTACTGAGCACTCACAGCTGTAATGGTAGTTAAGGAATGTCTGTGTCCTGGATGTACATCATGAAAAGATAAAGACTCTGTAAATTAGTCCATGGGCTTCTCAGATTGGATGATTAGTCTTGTACAGTTTGAGCTATAACTTTTAAGTCATTTAGATGACATATCTCATAAGCCTGGATACAAGTATGCTCTCATCTCAGAGTGCTGTGAAGAAAATCAATTTATTAGCAGTTGTCTCTCCCTTATGCACTGTAGTAAGAATACTGCAGTAAAGCCAGTTGAAAGATTAAACACTCATGGAAGACATGTGGAAAGGTAGATGCAGAGTAACATAATTCCATGCTCCATGTGAAGAGTAAAAACCTGTTTACTGAGAGTTTTTGCAACTTTAACACTTCTCTTATGTAGGCATTTTGCAGTGTAACTATCTGTACAATTTCCAGGCTCATGCAAAGCACCCCGAGGTGTTAAAAATCTTGCAGACTAAATAAACAATATGCATAGGGAAGGCTGAAAAATGTATTATATATGTGGATAAGCATCTTTTCAGTTAATGTATGTTAACCATTACTACTAAATTATTCCCAGCTTCATTATTCTTAAATACTCACTGATAATTTTTACAGACTCTGCTGTTTCTGGCCAGGGCACTGCCAACCAGTCTAATCAGAAAATTTAGTTCATCCACTGACCAGCCTCCTACGTTGTGCCAAGGCAGCAGTGTTCAATGCCTTCCTCAGTATTTGCTTTACTTTGTCAGCCTTACATCTCATTCAGGAGAGCAAGGGCAACCTATTGATTGACTGATTTCATTTCCATCCCCCTTACATTCCTTGGATTTCTTGCAGCAAAGATCAGACACCCCCCTCAGAAACCAATTTGGAATTTTAGCAAGACTTCAGAAAGACGAGCTGAAAACAGCATGGACTTTTATTGGCAAGCTAATCCCTGAATACTTCTGACAACTGTAAGTGCAGGCAACGTCTGAAACATGGAAAAAAGACCAGTTATTTATTGAAGAAAAATGCAATCTTCATGGCCATGTCAAAATAATTTTACTGTAACCAAAAATGTACAGCTATGGGAAGGTTTGAAGGAAGAAGAAAGAAAAAAAAAAAAAAAAAGCTTTTTGAGTACAACTATAAGGAAACTGCCCTGTTAGTTTATAAAGCTTTTGATTGTATTGTGATTAATCAGATTTATGCTGCATATATAATATATGGCCTAAAGTCACAGTATAGGGGGAACCCTTGTAATAAAACACAGTGATTTTTGTGTTGTGGGTTTTTTTTTAATATTGCAAAAAGATACTACTTTTACTGCAATATGCAACTGTGTCAATGGAAAATAGTGGGAAGAAAAAAAATATATTGTCTGGCACTGGTTGCCATAACAACAAGCTGAAGTTCAAGGAGAAGTGGAGAATCTGAATTCTGTGGCAAGGTAATGAATTTAGCATCTACAGGAACAGAAATGGATTTTCTGTCACAGCCTGTAAATCAACCACAGGAAACCAACGCAGGAGATATTTTGGAATGCTTTATATCTGCTTCTAAGGTATGAAAAGTGTATCAAAATTAGCTTTCAGGGTTTTGTCTTCCAAGGCCTTCCCTTTCTTTCTGTTCAGACTAATGCACTTAAAAAATACTCAGTGAAGCTGATGTTGCTTTCTTGCAGTTTTCTCAGCAAATCCCTGAATCCAGCAGGCATCGCCCTCCTCCAAGAAAGCTGCTTTAACATACTCATTTTTCGCAATGCACCAAAGTTTCAAAGGTCAGTCATGAGCTGCATGTGTCCAGTTGTCCAAGTCAGCTTTTGAGATACTTTTCAAGATGTTTTCTTATGCAAACACATGATGTAAGTGAGCAAAGGGAATGAACATGAAAATACCTGAGGCGCCCAGCTCAGCATCAGGAACAAACATGCATGTGTAATGGTCTGCCTTGATAACCCCATCGAACAATGGCTGCTTGGTCTGAGGAGCTGCCTTGGGGAACCCATCATACCAAGTACAGGGAGGGATGGAGTTTGGACACTGAGCTGGTGTTCCATGACTGCTGTCTGTGGAAGGGCTGCATGCAGCTCCAGGTTGCCCATGAGCAGCCAGTAATCTCAAAAGGGATTTGGGGGAATGATGTTCATGCCTCAACTAAATCAGTCTGTTCTCATGTTTTCTCAGTCTCTTTCTAATGGCTTGTAGATCTCCAGATTGACCTTGTCCTTGGCCACAATAATTATGCCTCAGCAATCCAGGCAGTATCAGGGAGAAACATAAAGAAAAAAATGTCTCACAACAGTGGGACCCAGCTAACATTCTTCATGCTCTCTGTGCCTTTAAAAACATGAATAATAAATAGTTTCCCTTTCTACCTCCTATCCTGGAGCAGATGGAACACACCCTGGGGAAAGGGAGGAAAAAATTATCTTAAAAAAAAAATTATAACAATACACTACAGTTAATTATCTATAATGGGATTCCTTCCCAGTAAATCACACCCATGTAGCTCAGATGTAATTCTTTCAAAGATAAAGATAAAGCAGTGTAAAATCACTGTGAGCAGAGAATACAGATAAAAATACACTGTAATAAATAAAGTAGGAGAAGAATTAGAAAAAGTGATTTCTTATTTGTATGTCTTCTGCATAAGACAAAGGAATGCACTCTGTCCATGTTACTCTAGAGGGTGCATATGGAAGATGAATTATCTCTATATATTCTCTTTGACTACCAGCCCTGCAACTGAATGCTAACTAAACATGAAATAATAGTTTGGAAGTTAAAACATTTCAGAGAATTTTGTGTAATTTGCTGAACTTGACTAATCTCCTTTTGCTTCTAGAGTAAAAACATAATCATGGGCAGCATAAATTTCCCTGAATATGCATATATAACTTACTCTGAACAAAATGTTTTGAAATTTGTAAGTTAAAACACCTAATATCAGAGCTATTTATTAAGATTATTATAACTTTTTTCATTTAGATGGCAAATTCCAGAGGATAAGCCCACCTTCGACCATCTGAAAGAAAAAAAAAAAAACAATATTTCCATTCTAACTGCCATGTGTTTTGTTCTGTTTTTCCAGATTTCTGTTCCCTTACGATTGCAAAAATGTTGAGCATTGGTTGAATTTGAGTGTGCCTCCCAAGTCATGTTAAATCAATCAGTGAAATTCTTAAACTCATACTTAACTACTGGGAGTCTTGAGATCAAATGTAAATAGCTTCAAGCTTTCTGGTGATCTGTAACCATTTGGAAAAGAAGAGAGGAAACACAAAGATACAAATTTCAAAAACACTTGAGTGCTGGTTTGGACAACTGTGGAATTAAAGATGTGTTAAATCACATAGACACACTTATTCTTTTTTATTCTGATAGAAATCTCAGCTTCAGCCCCCTTGTCCATTTATAAATATTTGAATAGCTGGTAGCTTAAGCTTCAGTTTTGTCATCTTTCATTTAAAACTGGAGTCCCTCTGGGATACAGAACAGGACAGCATTGCCCAGCATGGGTTTTGCTACAGCATGCAGGTTTCTGCTCAGGAGTCCTTGGGGAGAAAGTCACTTTGCTGTTGAGATGAACCATTCCAGCAACAGCTTGAAGTTTGCAGGATTTCTTTACAAAAATCAGGCATTTGTTTGCCTTTAAAGAAAAGCATCATCTGATCCAACACGCTGCTTTTATGCAATAAGAGTACCATGTTTCTGCACATATTTTCTGAAATTGTAAGCAAATATGAAGATAGTAGGAAATCATTATTTCAGTTACTACTCCTGCTGTGAATATAAGGAGCTCTCTGTCTGACAAACAGTGCATGGTTTTAATTTACATAAGCTTCTCTTGGAGTGGAAAATAACAAATCAATACAGATAAAGGCACTTTTGATCAGGGTTCGTGCTATAAAGTATTAATTACCAATAAAATCTGTTCAATGTTTCTTGCTGTCTCTTCACCCAGGTGTGCTGTGTACCACTGTAATAAACCCATCTGTATTAGGGAAAAAAACAACCAGGTACATTTTTTGCTAAGTCATTTTTCTACAAGAGCCATCCTTGATTCAGATCACAGTGTGACTGTGCAAATTGGCATGGATCAACTGCTGGAGCAGTCAAAGGGGTGGGTACATATGCAGTATTGTCACCAAACCCACTGTCATGTGAAATCATAGCCTCAGGCAAAAAAGTAGAAGATCTGATTGGGACCCAGCTCTCTCTCATCATGGATGAGATTTCCAAGAAGTGTGGAGGAGGCTACATGCCTTCCTTCAGCACCTTTGTGAATTGACCACAGGATATTCTTTTCAGATCTGTAACAATAAAAAAGAAATCAGTTTCAGCTGGTTTGGGGTGGGATTTTTTCTTTTTTTTTCTGGTCAGTCTTAACTGAAGATTTTATCTTTTTTTTTCTTCAATTACCAAAGACAAAAACTCTTTTATAGTACCAAAAAGATATGTGATCCCTTCTCTGAAAAATCTGTCTTTGACTAGCTGTGTGACAGTTCCCACAGCTCATTAACTCTTCTGTGCAAATTTATTTATGAGCACAAACTACTCCCCCTCCCTATCACTTCTCTCCAGAAAGTAGGAGAAGAAAGACTGACACTGAAAGGAGTCATTGCCTGAATGACTGGGCTTTATTTACAGTTTACAGAAATATAACCTGAATGTTTGGGCTGTCCTCATTCACCTGAGCAATCTTCCTTTGTGCTAGTAATTCCACTGAAGTAATTACTGTCTGAGGAGCCAAAGCATGTTATCTAGCCAATTCCCCTCACAGGCCATAATGCACAGCTGCAAAGCTCCAGGAAAGCAATGAAAGGCATCCTGAAACTTCATGGTAGTGGCAGAAGGGAAAGGGAGGACACCTGGCTCTTCTGGCATTCATCTAGGACTGACTGGTTATATACAGAGAGTGGGGAAGGGGAAGGAGAGAAAGGGTTACAGTCAGTCTGTTTATCCTTCCATTTAATCTTTAATCACCTCAAAGGGATTTTTGTGATCTGTTGATTTTTTGAGCTGTTGGAGATGGCAGGGAAGCCAGGAGTTATTAGTTTTCTGGGTTCCTGTAATGGATTCTGGATGCCACAACAAAACTCTGCTTTCCTTGCTCCTTCCCAGGGCTCATTCCTGTCCCCTTCCCTCTGAAAGGATCCTTCTCTACAAAAGGACCAGTTTATCTCACTTTCCATCAAGACTGTTCTCACTACCCAAACCAGTTCAGGCAGAGGTAGTTCAACACTGTGGTGCACTGCAGGAATCAATGTTGCTCCTGAAGATTTCAAAGCTGTGCACATCTCTTCCCACCATCACTAGAAGGGTAGAAGCAGACTGGAAAATCTCAGTGGAACTTTATCCCAGAAATCCCTTCTAAAAGAATCTGTCCACACCAAGCATGCCTTGCACTTATGCAGAACTAGGCTAGCCTGGCAGAGAAAGCCATATCCCTGCAGAGGTCATTATCAGCACTCCCAGGTAGGACTGGTTTATAATTGTTCTCTCAGTTGTCAAGGACTGTCTAGGAGCATGGTATGCAAGAGGGGATAGGAACCCTGGTGCTACTCCTACGGTTTAAGTGCTTCCCAGAGATGCTGAAGAAGATGATCCAAGAGATGTTGTTCAGGTTGTAGAAGACCAGCAATCACAGAGGTCAGGCACAGACCTAGAGACTGGAGAATAAGGGAGGGTTAATGTCTCCAGAGGCACAAAGATGAACAAGCAGCTTCAGTTCTGGCATTACCTAACACTTGAGTGCATGGCTTTGAAACCTAATCATCCCTTTATCTAGTTCCTGTACACAGAGAAAATGGTTGAAAATAACAACATTGGTGTTGGTGGTTTTTAAGAATCCTCTGTCACAGTTTTAAACAGCATCTTTAAGAAGACAACATTACGTCTTACAATGAGCTTCAACTTCCTAAATCCTGAATTATCGACAACAACATGTAATTCAATGAGAAAACAGATCTCTGACTAGGTTCCCTCTGTAGCACTCACTTTATGGGGCAATCACTTGAAGGAAGAGTGTTTGACACACTATACCAAAAAGCATCAATAAACATCAGTCCAGAGACCTCTGCTCAGAAAGCAGCATTGACAGAGTCTCTCATACAAACTCAAGGCAGATTGTTTATATCGAATGATTAAACCATTATATTGGGTGAGAAACAAGACAAGATCCAGGATGTCTCAATTGCTACTTGACACGAAAGTCAAGAGCTACTAGTTTAAATCTACTGGTGTAAATCTGGAGGACGTCTGCTTGCTTATTGCTTTATAGACTAATGGACTACAGCTGTTATCATGTTTTAGGGAGCCCTGGGCAGAGATCAGAGAGTATGTATGGTCCCACAGTACAGATGTTGCGTGCAGTCAGTGGAAATTCAGTCAAATACATTGTAATTGTTAAAGTAATTAAAGTTCATTACTGAAGGTAAAAAAACCTGCCAAAGTTAGTGCTCCTGAAGGAGTAAGTGACATTCCTCATTTATTCACATGGGAACCAAAAAAGATCATTAGGGCACAGATGAACTCTGGGCTGACTGGGGAGGAGTACTTTAATGAGAAAATAGTTACAAGAGGGGTTAATATGTTTATATACATAAATTGTTTTTAAAAAAATAATACATTACTAGAAATGGAAAGCATTTCCAGAAGTGGAAGTGGGAGGAGAGGAGAGGGAGAGGAGAGGAGAGGAGAGGAGAGGAGAGGAGAGGAGAGGAGAGGAGAGGAGAGGACAGGACAGGACAGGACAGGACAGGACAGGACAGGACAGGACAGGACAGGACCATGGGCATGTATACAGAGCAGGTGACCTGTCCCTGCATAAACTCATTAAATATAATTATCTTTCCTCTTTTTGGGTTTCTGATCTCTTTTCTTGAGGAGCACTGAGGTTGCTACCTGTTACTCACCCTGTAGAGAACATGCCATCCCCTTCCCACCTCTGGTTACTATAGTTTCTCACCAAAAAGGAAGGGAGAAGCTTTAGATACTCTTGAAAAACTCTTGACCAAGCACCAGGAAACTGTTGTGCATATGCAAACCCACTCCAATCAATGGGTTGTTGTGTGGCCCTCATGGAAGGTTTTGGTTCAAAAGGTCTTTGGGAGAGTCCTACTTTCTTTCATGGTAGCAGAAATTAGCTGATATTGTAATGTAACATACACAGTCCCACCGGACTGCTTACTCTTACTACACACCTAATGTGGAGAGTGGGGAAAAAAGTCTGATGGATCTACAAGGCACCAAGTGGCAGGGAGTGGGCTACTGACTTTGAAAATGTAGATTGATACAAGTCGATATTACTGCTTCAGTAGTGACCTCAAAGTAGTTCAGCTCAAAGTCTTTTTACTGTTAGGCCACAACTTGTAGCTCTTTAGCCAGTCCCACTGCTGCCTAGTGAGGAAAGGGGGGTATTAGGCAGGATTTTCTCAGTGTACCAAAAGTCTAATTTGAGAAATCATGCCTTCATGAAAGCAAAGCCAAGAGCCATTTAGGTTTAGATTCAGCTCTGGACCAAGACACATAAATTTAATCTATGCATGTGGAGGTATACTAGTATATGTAGACATATAAATACATATAGGTACACTCATAAGTGATATAGGTTCACATATATGTACATCATTATATTACATCTACAATACATACAGAGAAAAGCCTACGTAGATACACATACACCTCCACCTGTATGTATATCTACATTTAAACCTATACATACTTCTATACACATCTATATTTTGTTACATGCATAGATGCTTATGAGTGAATGGATGTTAGTAGATATGTATATAAGGTGAGGTATACATCTAAGTTCCTACTGTGGTCACTGGAGTTAGGACAGGTGCCTAAACGTAGCTGTCCACAATAACCTGAGATGTCCTCTGGTATCCAAGACAGCCACACAGGTCTGACAGATGTGACACAGGATCTCTGGGAGATTCATGGCCTTGTGAATTGATCCTTCTGACAGTCACGGATTATTATTTTCATGAGTCTCAAATTGCATTAGATGCATATGTTTAGACAACTAAATCCAGCTCCCAGTCAATGGATTCTCCAAAGCTGCTCAGCTGAGCTCAGAGCGAGCACCATTTGTTCACCTGAAGAGCTCTCAAAACTCCATTGACTGTACTGACTAAATTGTCATTGACTGGTAAGGAAGCTTAGGCAGCCAGCACACATACTGACACCTATATGAAAACATCAACATTTAGTAGTCTTAACCTAGAACAGAATCCCATCTGTTAATGCAGATGTATGAATTCTGTCTTAACTCTAACCTGGAAAAATTGAAAAAATCGTTTGCCCAGCCGATGACATAGAAAGCCCATAGTGGAAGTGGAGACCACTTCAGCTCTGCAAAATCTGTGCCTGCTACGTCTCTAAGTGGAAAAACAATTTCAGGGTTTTTTACATGTTTTTCAGTGATTGACCAGTTGCATACCTTGACGGATTTATGTTTACCTATTACAACATGCAGGCAAAAGGCAATCATCTTGTCACAGCTGAATTTATCCCACTGGAGACCACTTTAGCTCTGCAAAAACTGTGCCTGCTACAGCTCTAAATAGAAAAACAATTTCAGGTATTTTTACATGTTTTTCAGAGATCGACCAGTTGCACACCTTGACTGATTTATGTTTACCTATTACAACATGCAGGCAAAAGGCAATCATCTTGTCACAGCTGAATTTATCCCACTATTGCCCTGTTCTGGATTACTAGTTCCTTCACATCTGAGTACTCTTACTATGCCTCAGAGAAAAGAACGATTTTCATTTCTGAGAGAAAATGAAGTGTTTTCTGAACACTTTGTTTATGGCAGTCTATAAAGTTGTTGACATTTTCATATTGAATATTTTTTTGTATTCAAATTCCTTCTCAACTTCAGAAAGCTCTCTTTAAAAAAAAGGAAAATTCATCTGAAACCAATCCCTTCAAACCATTTATCAAATTTACCACTCAACATTTGGAGTGGTTAATGCACTAACAGAGGTCAGAAATATGCTGTCCCTACACCACTTGGAAATGCTTCAGCAGCTGTTGCTGGTGGAAGCAATCCCCAAGGCACCACACGCCTGGCTCACCACAGGGGCTGCATAGCACACCTCTATAAGCAGGTATGAATTCTTATTGATGTAATCTCACTGTTGCATCTCTGCAATAGGTCACACTGTCTGGGCTCAGGGAATAAGAAACTTCCTTTCTACTCACTGTCATTTTGCTACTTGCATACAAAAAGATGTGCCATCAGTGCAGGCCGTTCTTTATTCATACAGCAACTGTCAAAAATCACACACTCTCAATGTGATTAAGCTGAATCTGATTTCATGATTCAGCAATGTACATTTCACATTTGCTAATTAACTTGCATGGCTGAGTCTGAACATTGTCACAGGCTCAAATTTTCTTGTTACATGTTTTCTTTTGCTTTGCCCTAAGAACAAAGTAGTTGGTTGGTTCTCATATTGATCCTCACCGATTTACGTCTGCTGATGTTTTCACGGTGTACTTTTAAGGACATAGACACAATTAAGAATTGATATCATTTTGCAGGAAAATTAAAAAGAGCACTACCATGCTATATTCTGCAAGATAACATGCTCAGGAGAAATGCTGTGTGCCTGTTGACAGCCTGGCAAGGCTAATGTCAGCAGCAGAGTCACAGCTGGAAGCCTGCCCAGATTTTCCACCAGGAGAAGAGTCACAAGCTTGGTGGCACCTGTGGATCAGCAACATGTGCAGTCCTACATGAGCCATTAATTTAGCAAAGGAGGATGTTTTCACTTACTGTGTTTGTCAGCTCTGTAGTTTGACGTCACAGAGACAAGAACTAGGGATGAGATAATCTGTTTGAGGAGAGTATCTACACACACCAGGTACAAAAAGTGCCTGCTTTAAGGTGGGGGAGATATCTCTCAGAGCAAATGATAACAGATTAGCAGTTTTTATTTCCCAGCCACTCTTTTTTTGCCACAGGCAGAATTCCTTTGTGTACTGGTAACTGCAAACTCAAGGAATTTTTCTTACTGTAAAAGCAGTACTAGAAACAGATAGTTTGGTTGAACCACTGGATCACCTCAGCAGCTGAGTAACAAAAAAAATATTAAATAAATGCATTAATAATGCATATCCCCTTCTTGGGCTACTATTTCAGCTTTTTCATTATTATTATATAAATTAAAAACCAAAACAAGCAAGTCATTACCCATCTTTGCTTGCATGAGAGAAGTAAGTGGTCACCAAAGCGCAAGGGAAAAGCAATTGTAAGCCATTTAATCAGTCCTTTCAGCATTTTTCCTAAGTATATAGTTCCTCAGCAAACCACAGTTTTGCAATTGAATCACACTGAATTGAGATATTCCCCAAGAAGAATGGCAGATGTGAAGAAGGGTGACATAATCTTGTTTTACCACACAGCCAGGGCCTCAGTGCCAAGCACTTCAGACGAGGACTGTTTGCATCCCGGGTTAGCAAAGGGCTTTGGGACTGCAAACTATCTAACTGAAAACTATGCTGTACTCACAGATACTGTAAAAACACATAATTTGTGAAAGCAGTGTCTGATCCCTGCCTGACAGTCTGACTATCTGGTCATTTTTTCTTTTTAGTTAAAGTATGGTCTTATGATCCAGTGAATTCAGGTCATAATTCAGAGCAAAGATTTTAAAGCAGTTAGTTACTATGCCTAAGAAAATGGCTTGGTTTTAGAAGCAAAATATGGAAAAAGGGCAGGAGAGGTTCTCACTGTTTATTTGGTCCTTATCTTCTAGGCTGCCAGGGCTGGTAAGAACCTCTCTTGTAAGGTGACAGTTCTTGAGGTGAAGGCATGGATACCTGCCCTCGCCAAGCCCGATGCTGTACCTCTCCTCTGGTGAATTGCAGAACATCAACCGTCTGCTCTTACACCATTTTATTTGTTTTCTCTGTACCCACTGAGAAGCCTTAAAATATCAATATCACATCTAATTATTTTTAAATTATTGTTTTTCTCAGCATATTTCAAAACAGTTATGAAAGCTTTTTTTTTCCTGGTTTGGATTCAAGTTGTATAATAATCCTTCAGTATAAAAATCTTTACACCCAAACCATGAAAGGGATGTAAAGAATCATATCTCACTGACTTCAGTGGAAGTCCACTGAATAGCTCCAAAGGTTTGGGGTTTTTTTCTGTGCATCGTCTTTGTATCTGCATGCTCTACCCTAAAGTTGCTCTGGAGGTAGGAAAAGCACTACAAAACCTTGGAGCACATTCAGGAGGTGGGAAGCACAAGCATCCAAAAGAATGCACCATATCCTCAAATCACAGAGCCTCAGCACTGTCCCTGGCCCATCTGCACATCCCTCCTTATGGTCTTGTTCCCAAGCATCTCCTCTGGGAACCATACTCCTGCTGGCTGACTTGGTTTGCAGCTGCAGAAACACAGCCCTGGGAAGGGGTTTTGGCGAGTTACTGGCTGCTGGGTTTTCCTGTTGTTAATTCCCGGGGTAGCCAAGAGTCTGTCTACAATGACCTGGGTTGAATAGTCCATGAGCAGCATCTGTTCTCCGTAGTAATGTCCTTCTTCAACCTGGAATACCCAGAGAAGAACATAGGATGGAGCTGGAGTGGGGAAGCTCAGGGAAACCGAGTGGAGCAGATTGGCTCAGATACAGGCAATGTTTGTAAAACTCATATGGTTGACTCCCATCCTATATGCCCTGCTGGTGGGCCTGTACCTCACACACTTGCAGCACAGTCATGCAGCTTCTCTCTGTGACAACACAATGAAGTTGTAATCCTCTGATCTGCTGCACTTTGAAGCTGGGGCTCACACGGCAGAGGGGATCACTGATTTTCAGAACTGCGAGGGATGAGCCACCTCACGTCTCCCTCAGGTGACCCTCCAGGTGTCACACTTCCCTTGCACCCCTTCCTCTCTCATGTGCCCAGACCTGCTCCTGTCTTCCCAGGCATATCCTGCCAGCACAGTCCCAGGCATAAGGAAAAAAATGTCTTTTGAGTGATTTGCCTGCAAATGTTCATTTCTAATTTTTTCAGAGAAATAGAGTAAAACAAGGATGCTAAATGCAGGGGATTTCTCATTGTTGGTTGCAACATACTTAAAATACTTTTAAGTGAAACAAGCCTCAGTCTCCCTGAAGATGAGCCACATTGTCAGTTGGTTCATTTGTTCAAAAAGTAGCAATAACAAAATCTCATTTGCAAAAAGCAGTTTAGCATCAAAATCTCAGAAAGCAGAAAGAGGCAGAAGAAAATGCACCAGAACAGTTGTTTCATTTTTCTCCATTGACTTGATTGATTGCAATAACAATATCTGATTCTGATGTAGAGCTTTTTATCCACATAGCTAAAGCAGTTTATGAAAATAGGGCCATATATAAGATTAAATTACTTTTTCTTCTGGTGGTAGATGACTTAAAACCCAGTTAATTCCCATCCTGAGGCCCTGTTCTCTGGGACTCAGTCTAACAGAAGTAAGTCTTGCCCACATCTTCATGAAGCAGAAAAATACTTTACCCAGATTGCCTAGCAAATCCGTGCTTGGTTTTGTACAAGGCCTGATTCACTGTGACCCAGGTGTCAGGCATTGCAGTTGCATATCATTGTCTGGCCAGGCAGGATGTGCTCAGCTATGTGTTTGGAGCATTATACAGATCTGAATTTTTCTGCATTGAAAACAGACTTTCTCGTGATCTGGGGGGCGGAGTGACCCTGGAAAAGTTGGATGATCTTCTTTATTTATATAGAAATATAGTAAGCTGCTTACCAGATGGACTTGTTTGCAAGCTTGCCCACTTCTGACATGAATCAATTAATTTACAGGGAGATTTTCTGGAAACCAGTAAACCCAAAAAAAGAAAACCAATGTGATACCAGTACTGCCACCTCGTGTAGGCTCTGACCATTGCAGCTGTTTCTTACAGGAGCTTTACATTTTAGTAGCACTGAGTAACATGAAAGTTATTAACAGAACAAATACTTTAAATGGCTGCACACAATACAAGAGATGCTATTACCCTGCTACCCTTCCAGAGACTGACCTTCAAACTAAACATCTACAGGAACAGAAGTACTCTTGGATTTATAAGCGGACTTCCATATCATATATTCACAACTTCAGTGGTAAATCATACTTCCTTATTGGAAATGAAGATATTAAAGGAAATACTGCAGAAAAATGGGGAAGACAAGGAGCTTTAGGGAGTGAATGGTTCCCTTGGAGGACAATGACCAAGGCAAAAGGACCAGAAAGCTAAAGCAGCAGGCAAGATCACCAGGCAAATGCACAAGAAAAATCAGGAAGTTCAAACAAAAAAAATATTGTACAAAAGGGAAATGGAAAAAAAGCTTGAAAATTGCTTCATGTTACTTTTTGTCACCTCAGGGGTAGACCTAGGTATTGTTTTCTACACTCAAGTAACGCCCCTAAATTTTTGTTGCATTGTCTCTAAAAGCAGCAATGATGATTAACAGACTGATCTTCCAAATGAAATGTCTGAAGACTTGTTTGCAGGGCTGAACGCTGCCGAGGGAGACAAGAGGGCTGTGTTATTGTGTGACCAGGGACATGCGCTTCACATTAGTGCAAAGGTCTGCAACCCTTCCACCCTCTCCCTGCCCTCTTCACCCACCCCACACACACACAGGGGTGGAGATAACCATGAGCTCACTGAAGCAAGGCTCACTGCCAGTGTGGAGCTCTCTGGAGTACTGCTAGAACAGTGTAATCCTCTGGTTTGAACATATCACACCAAAACTGAAGCAGACATAACCAATTCAAGAACTAGGGAACATCAGACCACATTAGTAGGATCAGTGAAAACAGAAACTAAGAAACAGGAGAGCAATGAACAGCTCTGTCAAATGATGCTCAAAGTTTATAGGAGCTCAACAGAAGACAGGACAAATATGGCAAGAGAAATGCCCAGAAATGACCAGATGAAACATGAAACATGCAGGACATGTCCAGCTCAGCAAAGCAAATTACCCCACATTCTCCATGTCAGCCAGTCCAACACCTTGACTCCAGCATTGTATAGGTGCCTTAAACAGATCTCCCAGAAATCCTAGCAGAAACCAGCAAGCAGAATGAAGCTCATCAGTCCTCAAAAAAAATTAAGATAAATTTAAATTTATTTGACTTAACAGAGACACATTTTGGTCACAGGCTAATCTTTTTCATAAAATTCAGCATAACCATCATCTTAGAAGAACTAGGGTTTTTGCTATGATGATAAATACTAGGTTTGAATAGAAACTGTGAAATCTTTTTTCAGGAGATGAACCACTATACCATAATTTCACAAAGCCTAGTTTGGGTCAAGGTTCCCAAAACTTCATACGGATTGTGCCTGGAACCATCTCACCCTCCCTCCCTCCCTCCCTCCCTCTCTCCTTCCCAGGAACATTACATGCAGTCAGCTGCCCTTCTCCCCCTTTCCATCCACCAGTCAAACCAGAGTGACAGAGTCTGGGCAGAAACTGCCTTTAACTGAAGCTACAAATGTAGTGTGATGCTCCTGCTGGCTATAAGAACAACAGCGTAGAAAGAAAGAGTGAGAATCGTGACACCTGCAGTCATACACAATGCTCAGACATCCAGCAGTCACTATTCTGCATGTCCTTGGATAACAGCAAAAAACCTAGGGGAAGCTCTCTGTTATCACGGTTCAGCTTTCAGACCTTTATTTCATCCTGTCATCATGGAACAAATTCCTTTCTCTTTCACATTGGGTCTTTTCTTCTTTTTCTTACTACATCCAGTGTAATAATGATCCCCATCACTTCAGTTTTGATTGAGTCATGTTTTTATATCACAGTGCAGAATTTAATTTAAGCAAAGTTGTCACATTCAGTTTGTCAGTATAATACATGGGGGCAAGACCAACCACCTGGCAAGCCTTAAAGCAGGCTTTTTCAAAAGTTTTGTTTTACCATAATTTTCTGTGGAAAGCAAGGGAAACATTTTATCAGATAAGGCATGGAAAATAGAAACTTGGGTAGAGATAAAAACAGTGACCTACTAAATATCAGAAAGTGGCTTTGACCACAGTCCTTAAATGATGTTTATTTCCATTGCCTATATCTCTGTCATTTCTGTTTAAGAAGAAAAGAAAAAAAATGTTCTGGAAATATATGAAAAATCATGCTTCAAGTATAAACAAGTGTACTTGATAAAACATGAAAGTACTGTCCAGGGACACATGTTTGAATGACTCTTTAAAATTATAGAATTATGGAAATTGACATATTTATTGCAAATGCTTATTTGTTGAGTGCTATCTGACACGTAGAGTTATAGTTCACATCAATTTGTTCAGCGTCACTAACGCATTCTGTGAACACATTACCTGCAGAGCTCCTAGATCCATATGAAACTGCATCAGTGGGAAGTGGATTAAGGAAACAAGATTAGCTTCATGCAAATTCCCAGTGTCTAGATAAATGACTTCAGCTTCAAGTCACAGAATGAGATAACATCCCAGCCAAAATACATCACACTACAATATCTGGCAGGTTTTTTATTGTAGGATGTAAAAGGAAACAGATGAATATAGTAATGCAATCTAAAAATCTCTGAACATCTATCCTTTAAAAATTGAACTAGTATCTCATTTTCTCATTAATCAGTATGCTATATCTCTTTCTGATTCTACAAATCAGGTGTACAGTGAGACACATTTCCAGATGTCTCTAGCGCAAACACCTTATTCTGTGGGAAATGCAGAAATATTTTTCTCTCCATCACAGTCTCTTTTTAAAAATACCCTTGCACCATGTGGAATTACTAAATTAGACGTGTCAGGTGCAGGGAAATACAAACACTACAAGCATCCGCTGTGTACCAGCTAAATCTGATTGAACCATCGTGATCAAAAAGAGAAAGGCATTCTGCACAGGTCTCCATGACGTAAATCAAAAACATCTTTAGGGGCATATCTTAAAGTGAGAGCTTCACAAAGACAGTGCAGACTGAAGCATAATATAAAGGATTGTTCCCATTTTCTGTTGTTCCACCCAAAGAGCTAAGACCACTGCAAGAAGAAGTAAAATTCAATACCACATTTGCATTATTCTTTCACCTCTCTATCTCCAGTTCTCAGGCACCTTTTGTGCCTCCTCACGCAATTTAAAACCCTATTAACACAAACAATTGCTGCAGCTTTATCCTAGGCGGATGGTGTGTGGCTGTGAACCCACTGCTGCACCTGTATTATAATCAGCAAGCCAGCAGGCTGTGACTTAAACCAGTCTCCTGGGAAAAGAGTTTGAGGAAGGCTTCATAGACCACAGCTTCCAGCAAGAGCAACCGGAGCTCTGTGCCTGTGCAGTCAGGGCTGGAGAATGCTCTTTTTTCTTTTTCTTGCCTAACTTGCATTGCCTGAAAGGGAAACATCTAGTCTGAATTTACTTTCCTAAGTTTCTTTTATAACCAGTGGAGAAGGGCAGGCACCATCAGAGATTGCCTCACCTCATCCTAAAGTGGAGGTCTGCTGCAGGTGGCATCAACCACTCTTTGGAGGTTGCTAATCTGGCTACAGAGGAAGCTGAAGTCATTGCCTCAGATCAAACCTCTAACCCTTGAGATATAAGAAGATGAGATATGTCTTCTTCCCTCTGCTCAACTGCCCCCCAGAACCTGCTTGTCCTGAATAGAAAAGTTATCTATAAAGCAGTAAACTAAAAATAATTATAAACCTGCTAGAACTGCAGAGCATCATAACTTCCATTAGTAAGGTTGTATTGATTTCCTCTAGCTAAGGCTTGGTGATATATGCCTGACTGAGAAATAGCATTGCATCCCATGACTGTTTAAAAATTACTGCATGAGCATTATCTATCTGTCAATCTACCTTTTTGTTCCCCTTGGTATTGCTTATTTATTTATGCACTGTAAAACCCTGCACAATGGATGGAAATATAGACTCCCAAGTCCAAGCCTACAAAACATCCCAAGAGATGTCATTGATTCCTGAAGTATTGTAGCCACATCAGTGCAGTTCTGCCCTGAATTAATTTTCTCTGTGGAAAACCAGGGCTTGTTTGCTGAGGCATAGTGGTAGGCAGAAACAATTATTTTATATTTTGGGTTGAGATAGCATCTCTCAGTATCGCACTGCGCGGTTGTACACATGGCTCATGTTAGGTCTGGTGTGAGTACATCTTGCTTTATTGTAATATGTAGATTTGTCCTTTGAAAGCCAGGGTTTCCTTAGAAAAAAACCAAACCAGGACTTAAGGCCAAGCACTGTCATATTTAAAGTCCTGCATCTCCATATATACATTCTTCACTAGGTATACAGATATAAAAATAATGAAATTGTGAAGAGCACAGACAAATTCTTGTAGCTCATAGAAAACAATTTCTGGGTTCAGTTATCTCACTGCACTTAAATATGTGCTTTAATTTTTAACAAATCATGCAAAACTAAATGCAGATTCATGGCAGGGAAACCAGATTAATGTTGCTACAAAAGGTCAGGGAGACAAAGGAGAGAACAGGAAAGCAATGCATGACGACAGGCTGAGACACCATGAAGGCACTGCTGTGTTAGCTAGCTGCCAAACATCACAGGGGAAAAGCAAAGGGGAGAGGCTGCTTCTGGCCCATCAAGCCACCAAGAAAGATCACACCCATGTAATGAGTGCAAAAAAATCTGATGCTATAGGGAAGTTGTCAAGGTGTTATTAACTATTATGGCAACTGTTAGATACACATAGTCTGAAAAGGAGAATGAAAGCTCTGTTTTGTCTCCTGTGAAGATAATTAGTGACAACTACAGAATTCATTGCTCTCCTTTTTCAGTCCCATGCCAGGCAGCACTGGATATGTTGCTGTGACTGAGTAGATGCAGGGCCAGTGAAGAATAAATAGAGTCAATAGGTGAAGTCTTTGAATAATCAACACTTCAGGAGCTGACATTTGGAGTTGATGCCTGTGTTTATATGTGACAGTCTTGTGAGAGTCATGTCTGTAGTTTAACTCAAAGGATTCGGCCCACATCTCCCAAGGTATTTAAGCTTTTAAATCGTCCTGACATTCAAAATTCCAGATTCAGCCCTCTACCTGTCTGTTGTAACAAACCCAGCAACATCCTGCGTGTACCTCTTATTATGGGAGAGCAAAGTCTAACACTCCCTTTGCATAACATTCATGGAACAGTTTATGAGAGCACAGGATTTGAAAAATAGCAGAGAAAGGCTTACAGTGGTCATTTGGCTCACAGAGCAAATCTGTCTGGCTTCTGGACTCTATGTTTCAAAAACTTCTCAAGCTGTCCACTAGATTTGAAAACATAGCCCTTGATTTTGTAAGCTGCTCCTGGTACTTGCACAAATATTGCAGTAGCTTTTCAAAATGATAAGCATTATATGGTCAAAAGAACAGTTTCTAAATTACCTTATCTGCTCTCACTTAATCTGCTTCACTGAAATAAACATGGTTATTCCATGGACAGTACCTACATACTGATCTATTGAAGCAGGTCTTCCTGTCTGAGACGGAAGTAGAAGGTAGCATATCTGTACACATGTTGTACTTTCATCAGTTGAAGGTTGCCATAGAAATGGCAGCAAAAAAATGTGTATGACTTATTAATATTACTAATCAATATAGGTAATAGTAAGATATAGTAAAGTGATAGTAAGTCATGATATCAGGGCATATTTTAACCTTACAGAGTTACCTGAGCCCTTGGCACACAAATTTTAAATCCATAATTACATCCCACAGAACATCCTAGATGGTGTTGGTGCATGAAGACCTAACAGATGTTAACTTAAGCTATTAAACAGTTGATATGGTTAGTTACATTGCATAAAACTCATAATTGTTGCTTGCTCCGCCAATGAAGTACAAGGGAGAGAAAATGACAAATTCAAATTTAAAAAAACAGCAGACGTGCATTATGCATGTCTGCAAAGGCGATAGAGTAAATTCCCCTTCAGGCAGTGCTAATGCTGCTCAGGTTCTGTTATTCAGATTGTGTTGTCTCTTAATGTTAGCAGCAAAATCTTTCTGTGTCAGATTACAATATTATTCACTTCTTTTGACTCTTTACCCTCCTCTTCACCTTCGTTTTCATCTGTTGTTAAACAAGCATGTCTCAGTTAGAATTGCCCTGGAGATGTCAGAGAGAGGAACCTAGCAGACTAGAGAGATGCTTCCCTGGTGGGAGCAGAGCTGTGCTAGCCCCGAGACTATCATGCACAGTTCGGGCACTGGCTCTGACTGGCAGGCATTACACAGCCACCGTTACATAGGCATTACTTTGGTGTCCAAATCACAGGCTAAAATAAAATAAAAAACACTGAGCCACCAATACTCCAAGGGGAAAGAAGATTTGGTCCTGTGTGTTTTGTGAAATGTTGAGAGAATTAAAATTCCAGTAGACAGGTTAGAATCATAAATGAAGTAAAAAATTACGATGATGACGTCATTCATCACACCAAGAATATGGATGAAATTATTATGTTATTTCACAGAGAGAAAGAGGAGGAAGCTCAGCTGATTTTGAATGAACACACAATTGTTTGGTACATTTCTGTTTTACATTAGTAAAAAAGTTCAAGGAGTTCTTCATTAAGCTAACTTCAAACTTACTTCTGTTCATCTGTCCTGGACTCCACCAGGATGCAAGAGCTTTGATTGTTTCTAAATCCTACAAGGAGCTGCAATGGGGTTACTGAAGTCAAATCACAGCAAAATGGCAAAGTTGTGGATACCACATTGACAAATATGGTAGATAGCCCTGCTGCCCTTAGTCAGTCCAAGAAAAATCAAAGTTCACAATCTATGAAAACTGGAATAACCAAGGTGGGAGAGGAAGCAGGAATGATTCCCTTAAATTGCAACACTGGACTTCCAGTGATGAAAAAAACAAATTCAGATCCACAAGTTGTTTGACTACTTAAAGTCTACCAGAAGTGGTTTGGGGTCCATGATTAGAGGCCTAAATAACTTTTCAGATTAATTTTTTGATCTTGTTCTCTAACTTTCATTGTCCTTTGTACATTTTGATTGAGGATGTAAACTATGTATTTACTATTGTTCTTTCTACAGAGCTTTTCAGTGCAAAAGAGTATGTGATACTACACTACTGCTCCCTGTGACTGCTTTGTTAGTAGTTAGTTTAGCTGCGGATTTTCATTGTCTTCAGGTTTCCTCAGTCATTAATTTGCAATGCTTTCAAAAATACACAAAACAGACTCTTGCACGCAACTGCAGCAATCTTATGCCTTCTGAAAGACCAAAGATATTTTTACATAGTATGTTTACAGCTAAATTGCTTCCCTTCAAAATTCATGCTTATGTCCTCCACACTATTTGATCATCATTTAAATATGATAGATATAAACTTCCCTTTGCTGTCATGATATGATCAGAATGAAAAAATGCCTTTGGAAGAGGTATAATTCCAGAAGCGTTTAGACTGCACTCCTAAGCATCTAGAAATGCATATACAGACATCCTGTAATTATAAATTAGAAATGACACAAAGAGCTATTTTTTGCCAAAAATGCAACCTAAATTCAAGAAGAAATGCATTATTTCTATGTCTAAATATACACTGTATTTATATCCATAAAATCCAGCAAAATGTATGTTCCCTGTCTGGATAACACCACTGCAGAAGTAATGAAGGGTTCTTAAATAGCCTGCAGCATGCTGAATATGAGTAAATCTTTTTTTCTTCCTGTAAGGAATATATCTTGACTTGGTTGTGAACAGGTGTCTTTCACACCTGCTCTGAAACAGAGCCTACACACTGCAAAATTAAGTCATTTCTCAGCTAGAATTGCAGTGGCATTTTTGGAAACTTGCAGAAGGTCAGCTTGGGCCTTTCTCCAGAGTTCAGCAGTTCCTAGACTTTCTACCAAGCCCATCCCCGAACCCACAATCCTTTTTACCCCATCTTAGTAGGAGCTGTGGCTCTTAGCTCCTAGACACCTTTCTCTGAACTTCCTGGTGAGAGCACACATGACTACACAGTTTGAGGTACAATTATTCCTTGGTTTGAATTGTAGCATATAGATAGACTTGTTATTGTGTGAAGCTATCATGTCTTTTCAAATGTACCTTAATTCTATTTTTCAGGGTGTAGAGTATTCTCAGCTGCCTTAAGGTGGACAAGAGGTGGAACCAGGTATTTCTAGAGGATATTTGTGAAGGCACTTTAGGATAAGCAGCAAGACAAGGCAGAGTTCAGAGGGGCTGCAGGGGATTTCTGTGGGCACTAGCAATATGCAAGTAGACATGACTCCATTTTGCATGCAGCAGCTCTTCCTCACTTTGATATGAATTTCAAACTGTAATACTGTGCAGAAGTGGCTTGCACGAGAGAAGGGGGAACTGATGAGTGACTTGGCTGAAAGAAACTCTTTAAACTGCCCTGGACCTGCACAATTGCAAATTGGATGGCGGTGTTTCTGTGTGTTTACTTTGTCTGACATCACATTGTAAATTACAAAGAGCTGATGGGCAGCTCAGTAAAGAAGAAATGAAACACCGTCAAAAAAAGGACAATAAATTTGTAAGCAATGAGCACAGACTTTTCCAAGTCTGGATGTTAGTGGTATTTCTCAGGTTCTTATTATGTTTAGAATATATTGTCCAAACCTATGTAAATTCCCTTTTTATAGTGGTAATGGGAGAAAGATTGAATGAGTTTTGAAATAATGTCTCTGTGTATTAATTGCCAAATGTGTCAGGCTTCTAGTTTTTCCTAGCTATAAAATGTTTTATAGTTGAGTGAGTACAGGCTGATTATTCTTCTTTTTGTTGTTTAGCTGACTAACACAGGGTGAGAACATGGCATTTTTTTCTTTTATTTTTATAAAATTAAAAAGAAACACTGATGCTCTTTTGGCATGTTTGTTTATTTTAATGATTTAAATTCCTTTCAGAGATAGTTAAATTCTCTGACCTCGTATTGTGTTTGAAGTACCTTCCCACTGCTGCTGGTTAATAAGGCTCATGATGAAAGAAAAGCACAGTACTAGTCATATCTATTGTTAGCAAGGAAAAAGAGGGGGAACAGTGACAAATGAAATATCAGATATTGTCAGTCAGAGACTTTATTTTTCATCGATAGAGCTGAATGCATCAGTCTATATGATTCTATGTCTGCCTATGATTCTACCTCCATCACTCTTTATTGCCATTGCTGGAAAATAAGGATTCACAGCCTGAATCACAGATCTTGATTCAACAAAGCAAGTAAACACATGTTAGCAAATCGGAAAAAGTCTTTCTTAAAGATGGTCCTTTGCTGGAAATTATAGGCTTAAGGTAAGCAGCAGGACTGCATGCTCAAAATCAGATATTTGCAACAAAGTACAACCAAACTGATAAACTAGTGCCAAAGATTAGAGTCCTCCTTACATTCTCTCAAGTGTCCATGGCACAAGAAATTCAGTGTCCTAAATGACAGGGAAAGAGTAAGGGTTGCCTCACAACCGAAGAGTTGCTTCAATCCATTTACAAAAACCACTTAAATATTGGTGTCATTTTTCAAACACACTTCATATTTCTCCAATGAAGGTAACATTGAAAGAATTTAGCAGAGAGCTAAGATATTATCTAACACATTTCTCTTTCTTTCACTCCCAAATAATTTGCTATGAAAAAAAGCAGCCAAGAAAACAAAACTACTCTTCTTCTGAAAACATTCAGTCCCTACAAGTTTTGTAGGTGCAGGTACTGTTACAGTTACAAGATGTTGTCTCTCTTCTTTTTTGTCCTCTGAAGTCCTATTCCTGAACCTGCTTTTCAAACTTAAAGATGTCACACATTTCTTACAAAGTTTAAAGTTGGTTGGAAGGCTTATAAAGATTACACTGATTTTATATTCCAAAATTATTGTTGTATGTTTTTCTACCTGCTAGATGAATCCTTCCAGGTTGTAGATGTGCTGAATATTATTGATATACTAAAAGAGTGTATGTGACTTTTATTTTAGGAAATATAAATTGGAAATAGAATACATATGTTAGGCTAAAATTACAAAGCTTCAAAATATTCATAAAAGGAAGTGTGATACCAATACCGGGGGAATTGAAAAGCCACAGAATTAAGGTTCTTCCCAGTTCATGAATCATTCACAGATTATTTCTATCTAACTATTTCTAATTAACTAATTATTTCTATCTATGGCATGTAGAGCCATACACTAGGAAGATACCTATTCATCGAGTAGCTTGGGTGGGTGTTTGTTAGCCAGCAGCACAGCAGGGGTGGTGGCGTTTATTTGGCCATGGGACATGCTCTCTGTTCCTCAGCTGGAAAACGGACACTGTAATGGGAGTGAGGAATGGCAAAGAAAAAAGGAACACGCATAAATTTTGCCATCATGCTTCAGTGGATCAAATGGGCCCCCTTATAGGGCTCAGTGCTGCTGGGTCCAGTTCATTTGTGACCTTTCCAGTCTTACCTCCCTTGAGCATCTGTCATTCAGCCTGTTCTGATCTTGTCAAATTATCTGAGGTAGGAAAATTAGTACAGGGAAGAAAATAATTCCTCATGCTGGATTCCACAAGAGTAGCACACTGCAGGCTAGTGATGAAAAATAGGTATATCGCACTCACATCCTAGGAAAACTTCTTTGTCAGTAAAGTTGGTGAACATTTTGACTAATGAGGTAGTTAAGGCACAGGCACTCAGTAGCTTTAAGGAAAGGTCAGATGCACACAATGAACAGAGTACCATAGGGTCCTCCCCTCCTCAATGCAAGGGGCTGGATCCAAGTAGTGCCTTGATCCTTTCAATCCTGTCATCTGTGATTTATCATTAAAAAGGTTTCCTCCTAGAGAGCTGACAGAACATAAGTCCAGTTTTGTATGCAGGGGGAGCAGCAGGGACCAGGCTGTTATTGTTCTGTTATTGTTTAAGAAGCCTCTGTGTGCCAGTAGATATTTATAATCTAGTATGTTTTAGAATAAGTGTGTTATCTCCCAGAGAACAGCATGTTTGATATAATTCTAATGGGATATATGAAGCACAAGTTTCATGTGAATGGCGGAGCTGCCAGGGGAGGTACGTGACAAGCCACGTTTGCTACACTCAAGTCTGCTAAGGAACACACAAGAGAAAATAACCAGACTGCCACCTTGACTGGATCTCTCCCTGCTAACAAATTAAACAAATAAAAATGAGAACATTAAATAAAGCTTTCTGGATGCCATGAATTGTGAGAACACTAGTGTGTCTGCACATGCACGTGAGTGTTTCAGTAGCAAAATCAAGGCAGTTTAGTCAGGGCAGCACCAGTTGACCTATATAAATTTAATTTGGTCAGGATCACATAACACATTGAGCTATCAAAAGGGCATAAAAAAATCCCTTTGAGGTCGTTTTCCTACAACACAAGATTTGCTTTGGCTCTGCACATCCAATGCCACAATCTCACTAGGTCTAAAATGTCACACAGTGCACAGGAGAAAATTATCTGACTGTTTACAACACAATCCAAGGAACTATAAACTTTGTAAAAAGGGAATCTTTCTCTTTTTCTTCCTCACTCCTTCCCCCAAATCCCTTGCTTTTTCATACCATAATATATATGTGTAAGGCTTTTGTTTTGAAAGCCGTATTTATATTTCCTCCAATAAACAAATGTGAGATCGTGCTGTGTTGCTGGAAACATGATAATTAGCTTTGCTGCAGTACGAGAGCCTGAGGTGATGCAGTGATAGATTAGGGCACACACACCACCTCCCTGAGGTACAGAAATAAAATACCTCTTCATAGCTCTCTTACTGCAACTAGAGCTTTGTGTGTTTTACTGTACAATGATGCTAGATTTCCTTGTTCCTGCTGCTGAAATGAGTAGCTCATTGATGCTGCATTTGGAGATTCCTCTTGAAATGTTTCTGTTTCAGTTAAAGCACATAAGCACTTTCAGATAAAGAGGGACAGACACAGCAGTGAGCAACAGCCAAATGTTCATTGGATATTTGAGCTGAGTGCTGAAGCACCAGACCTAAATCAGTATCAGTTTTCTTGCAGGTCAGCAAAAGAACCAAAGACAAAGACAGCACTGAATTGAAAGATACAGTTCAGTCCAGCTGGAAGCTCAGAAGAATAAAACACAGAAATCAGCAAGATGAGACATTTCTCCGTTTAGCTTTCGTAGTGAAAGGAAGTATCTTCTCCACCATAGTTTATTAGCTTCTGCAGAGCTAGTTCATTAAAACACACAAAAATGAAGAGGTATGGGGTGGTGTTTTCTTATCTTTAAAGGTCTTGTTAGAGCCCTATTAAGACATATTTTAACCTTATATCCATCAGGGATCTGCAAAGGCCTTTTCAAAGGGGAGATGGACGTGGGTCAAATTTTGGCTAACAAAACCAGTGGCGTCATACCATAGTCCAGAGATTGGGGAAGTAAATTGCATAGGTCCAGGACCATAATTTCATTACAAAAATATCAGTATTTCCTAGTAATTCTAGAAGAGGATGCACAAAATTACCTGCAGTGAATACTGAACCTCATGGCACCTTTGCATCAGGTACCCAGGTAACAGCAGACATAACAGTCAGTGTGTAGCTTTGAAGGAGATATACAAACTGTAGGCTTTACAGTAAAGTTAAGGATTTCAGAGCACATTCATAGGATATATTATTCAGCTTCTAAGAACAAGTCTTGACCCTTCACTGAAACAAACAAGCTTCGCACACTTAAGTAACACTTAAGTAAAATATAAACTGAGATAAAATCAGAGGTATAGTCACCATTATTTGCTGGCTTCTTAAAATGAAGCATTGTGCTGGACTGCCATTATGTCTTCTGTGGGGGTGTTTCATAGTTCAAGAATTACTAAAAGCATTTTTCTGTTTGCTTCATGGAGCCTCACCGACTGAGTCTAGTCAATTTTGAAAACCAACTAAGCTTTGTCATTTTATTGGCTAAACAGTAGGTATGTTTTGACATCCGTGGTGGTCTTCAAAGTGCTTTCCTTATGCCGTTCAGAATGGTTAGATTATAGGTCCATGAAACACAATTAAAAAAACTAAGCCTGCTCTGAATGGACTTTATTTGGTCAGCATCTCCAGTGAAAATATTTTAAAAGATTTGTAAGTCAAAGAAAAAAAAGACGAGATAAAACTCATGAGCCTGCAATAAAATATATTTTGGAAGTATGCAGTGAAGAAGCCTGTTCCTAACTTGCTGCAAGAAACTACTTCTTTCCACCAGACTCAAGGTATCTCTGATCATGTATACAAAAAAGATGTGGACAGACTGGAAAGGGTTCAGAGAAGGTTCACAAAGATGATCAAAGGACTGGGAAGCCTGCCATATGAGGAAAGGCTGAGAGAACTGGGTTTGTTCAGCCTTGAGAAGAGAAGGCGTAGGGGAGACCTTGTCACCATGTTCCAGTGTTTAAAGGGTGGCTACAAAGAAGATGGAGACTCCCTTTTTACAAGGAGTCACATGGAAAAGACGAGGGGTAATGGGTACAAGTTACTCCTGAGGAGATTCCGATTGGACACAAGAGAAAAATTTTTCACAATGAGAACAATCAGTCACTGGAATAATCTCCCCAAGGAAGTGGTGGATTCCCCAGCACTGGACACTTTTAAGATTCAGGTGGACAGGGTGCTGGGCCATCTTGTCTAGACCGTGCTTTTGCCAAGAAAGGTTGGACCAGATGATCCTTGAGATCCTTTCCAACCTGGTGTTTTATGATTCTGTCTGACAGGTGTACACTTTCCAGCACATACGTCTTCTCCAGTACATATCCAGTGTAATCTCAGGATATTTGTTGATCCCAGTGAACACATAGATGAGATTCAGCTGTCTTTCTGCATTATACATTCACTTATATATACCTCTCTTCTCAATGCTTTCAGGATTTTTTGAGTTAGGATGAGGGAAAGAGAAAAAGGTGGAAAGGGTATACCTTGGATTTAAATCATCTTGTGAAATCTTTGTTGGAAATTATATATCCTTTATAATTTTTTCATCACAAACACGGAGTGTGAAAGAAATGCAGACCTAGCCCAGAGTGACATTCAGATAGCTGTTCCACCCACCATCAAGTGTCTTTCTCCCACTAACTCATTCTCCCTCCGTGTCACTCTGTCCTAGAACTGAGCACCCTTTGTAACAAACAGTTTTGAAGTTACTATGTTGCTGCAGACATTTCAGTTTCCATACAGTGATATTCTCAGCAAGAAAAAAAAAACTATATTGCAAACGGTTTGAGCATCCCTACATCTCTTGTTCTTCTCTGCTGACAATGTATTGCCATGCCATTCTGAATGAGAAGATCGTTTCTTTCTTGGAGAAAGCTGCAAAGATGCAGTTTCATTTGCACATGCAGAAATCTTTCCAGAGCTGCTAGCTTTATTTATTCTTTTAACCCAGGAGTTGTATTCACAACATTGTTGATGCATGACGTGGCTGGTGCACAATAAGGTAACCCTGGCATGCTACGCCTCTGCCTGTGTAGGCTGAAGGATTTTTGTACAACCAAAAGCCTTGGATTTTTCTACATAATTGATAGTTTCTTAAATTATTTAATATTTTCTTGTATGGGCTTTACTATATTTTCTAGATTGAATGACACCCCAGTCCAGGCCAATAGGTGTCTCATGGTTGGTACTTTATAACCGTTTCCCCTTATTTCTATTCAAATCTGTTTCCCTGAGTCTTTCATGCTGACAGGGAATGTTATGGTTGCAGCCCATCTGTCAGGCCGGCTATATGTCCCTACAACAGAAGTAATTCATTTTGATGCAGCTCTTTGCAAATCTGCATACTTCCTTCTGTCACTCTTAATACTGCCCTGAAACTGGTTTGATCCCCACAAGTTTGTTCAGACACCTCTACTTACACCTTCATCCCCAATGTGGTCAGAGAAAACTTCTTTATGCAGTGGAACTTGCCAAGATCCATCTTCAGCATAGGATACTGCTTTTGCCCAGTCAAACAATTACAAGTCTCGGGCAAGGAGCTCTCTTCAGTGGTTTGCTTAAGTTGGTTGGGACCACACAAATGAATAGTGGCTTTCTCATGCGTTTCCCTAGTGAGCTCAGAGACATTTTTATGGATTGTGTTGGTTTCTTCTCCTTTGTTGTTTTGCATTTGTTTTTGCACAGTGCTGATGTTGGGGTGTCTGTGCTCTCATTATTACCAACAGTTTGTCTCTGACACTGCTTCCCTTCCCCTCTGCATTTAAGTATGAACTTTCAATTTGCTTTATCTGCCAACAACTTTTGACACAGTTAGCGTGGGATGTCTCAGTATTTCTCATTCAAACACCTGCATTTTCCATTCCCTTTACTAACCTACCATGAATCAGTTTCAAAATGTGTTAACTACATGAGTCAGGTCACCAAAACACAGATCCATTGTTTCTCCAATTCTTGATTAGACTCACTAAATAGACACCTCTCTGACTGCTAGTTGAAAATACTTTTGGAATACTTTTAACACTTTATATATATTCCCCCTTATCTGCTCCACACTTGGCCAAATGCTCTTGAAATAGGGAACATATTGAACTGTACAAGATAAGAATCTGGCTGGGGTCTTTTTTCTTTTTTTTCCTTTTTTTTTTCCTTCTTTTCCCCTTTTTTCCTTCTTTTTTTCTTTTTTTTTTTTCCTTTTGTTTTAAACCCATTAGAGTAGCATCATTTATCCAGAGTTATCTAAACTAAGGCCAACCCACATGCAATTTCAGCTCTGTCTCCCTATATTCCCCTAAAGAGATGTGGACATCAGGACCTGCCTAACCAACCACCCAACAGGACCCCCCTCTCTCCAGTGAGGCCACTCCTGCCACTGCTGTATCCTGGGGAAGGAGAGTGGCTGTGAGCAGACAGGCAGAGCCTTCTCCTCTGGGATGAAGGACAGAAGGTTGAGGACAGCTCTGAAGCAATCTGCAACCTCTACCATGTCTGCACATGGTGGTAGAAAGGGACAAGAAATACACCTCTTCTAGTTCTAATCACCACTGCAAAGAGTGACGGGGACACTGGCATCCACCTCCCGTTGCTGCTGACTTCTTCCTACCATGAGCTAGAGTGCATCTACTCACAGAACTCATCACCACTGTCTGCTCAGGGACAGGAATGTGACATATTGTTCAAACAGTCTGCTTTGATGAGGTAGTTTTTGTTTTCCTGCTTGTTTTTTTTTAAATAAGCTTGTTGGTGGGGAGGGTTGGAGGGGATTGGAAATATCGTTTCTGATTTCACAAACCTGCACGAGCCAACAGACTTCTGATATCAGTCAGTGTTTGAGAGACAGAGCAAGAAGGCACCAACACAACCAAGACAACATCTTCATAATCCTTTCTCCATGTGCAATATTCTTTCCCATAAAACCCTGTCCATTGCTTTCCCAGTCAAAGGGCCCATGGAAAGCCTTCTGCACCAGTCAACTGGAAGGTGGGTTTGAAAGTATTCTTCTTCCCTACAAAGAAAGCACTCTGGGAATGGGATTGGAGAGGGGAAGTGGACCTGTCAAACGAGGCTGAAATAGCTCAGCTGCACTTCCATGGCCTTCAAAGAAGAAATCCTTTCCCTTGTCCTGCAGAAATCCCTGTCTGGCCTGGGTGGAAGAAGGACATCCAGATCTCCCAGAGGAGACTCAGGGAAAAGGCTGGATGCTGTACATCTCTGCTCTGTATAGCCTATAAACGTTGCTAATGCACTGGGGTACTTAGCTACCAAGCTCTGCATCACATGTAGCACATGGCCTAAAGACAGTCCATATACACAAAAAATATTTCCCAGCTTCAGTGGTAAGAAGCAAAAACATTTATGTGCAGTGGGTGTCTGCATACATAAAAAGCAACATCAGTAAAACTGTCAAATGCCTGGGAACCTCAGGCACAGGCAGCCTGCAGGAAGGAAGCAACTAAAGCACCAGTATAGGAAATGGGTGACCATGGCTTGGATCCAAGATTAGTCACTGTCACCTTCCTCAGCTTGCAGCTTCAGTTGAACTGTGTTTGGCTTGCACCTCTGAAGAGCTCATTAAATTAAGGGCAAAGTTTAACAGTTTCTAAACATGAAAAAATAAGAGGTGGCTAGAGCATATATTTTGAATTTCTTTAATCCATTGGAAATCTGTATTTTTTTCTCTTTAATAGAGGGAA
Organism: Strix uralensis; assembly: GCF_047716275.1. Taxonomy (NCBI): domain Eukaryota; kingdom Metazoa; phylum Chordata; class Aves; order Strigiformes; family Strigidae; genus Strix; species Strix uralensis. Next base: position 53,629,441 of record NC_133974.1, on the reverse strand, counting down.
TATTATTCAATTCCTATTAAATATGGTATATAACCTTTTTTAAAATAAGTCATGCAAACTTGGACAGAAACTATTCTGTTACAGAAACTAAACATAACTTAAAAGAGAAATTTCGTCCTCCTTTTTTTATTTCAGTTTTCTGACAAAACTACTCCATTGTATTCCTTATTTTACACTCCTAAAAGCTAAGCAGGGATGAAATACCTAGTGCTAGAGCCTGGAAGACACAAGGACAAATACAGCCCACTCCACAGAGCTTTACCGAGCCTGACTGCTCCTGGGTTCAGTTCAGTGTCAGCTGTGCAGGGCAGCTAAAACATGAGTTGTGCCTTCATAGTCACACTTCCACATCTCAGGCCCCTATACTGAGGGACTGGCCACTAATCCTTACTTGGACTGAAGGTACACAGCTCCTCTTTCATTTCTTCCTCTTATCATATCTATTCCAGGACAGGACAGGTATCCATCCCCACAACCACTGCACCCTTGAGTCCTATTACCAGCAGAAAGACCGAAAAGTGCATTTTCCCATTTCCATCAGGGAGCCCATCTCCTGGCCCAGCTTTCCTCCATCTCTTCCCTCACTTCCCCATCCATGCAGCTGCTCCCTCTTCCTCATGTTCCACTCCCAACTGGAAAAGTGTTGATCACTCTCCTTCCCCAAGGGGATCGCATAACATCCCTCTGGCAATGGCATCAAGTGTGAAGGAAAGTAGTATTAGGAAAATGTTAATGGTGTTTAACTTCTTCTTATGTAATTTAGAGCTGGAAACAATGAAGCAAGCCTGAATGAAGCTCACTGCCAGCTCCCCATGAACCAGCAGCCAGTGATCCCAGGAGCCCTGTTCAGGAAGCAGTGTCCCAAGGACAGGAGGGAGAAGGAGGGACACGGCAAGGACTTTGGAAAAGATTACAGTCTGCACAGGAACTGACTTTCCAGCCCAAAAGCTGCCTTAACTGGTGCCAAAGAAGTAATGAAAGGGATTTGTACTGACACAAAGAGGAAGGAGCCGACAAAATGACATTCTGAGTCTAACCCCGAGGAAAGTGTTTAATGAAAAGAACAAAAATATGTGCTGAGAAGCCAAAAGGCCAGAAAGCCAAACTGGGAATGCTGAATGGGTCTATCATGTCCAAATCCTCAGTACTCCCAGAGACTTTGGTAATGTTACTTACAGAAACAGGAGACATTAGTAACTTACATAAGATCTCTATAAACACAAATGAAGTGCATTTGGCTCTATACATTGACAAGTATACAGCTGGAATTCAGATTCATAAAAAATGTCAGATCAGAAATACCTTTGTAAATAGTACCACAATTACCAGAAGGAGGTCCATACAGAAAGAGAGACAGTACTCAGGATTCAGTACCAGATAGCACATAATGCTGGTCAGCGATATTTAAAAAGCTAAGTGAGTATGGACTTGGTCACAGAAATACCCTCAGGTGAAGCAAGATAGGCCTGGGGACTCGACATTGAAAAGGGTGGGTTTTTGTGTGCCTTTTCTTCAGGGTGTCATCAGAAAAGCATGGGGAGAATGTGCTGATCCACAGGAAAAAGTATTTTGGTAAACCCTTTTTTATAGTTTCTGTGGCCATCAGAAGTCATGGGCACATGGTTTTTGAGATGGTCTTTGGGAAAAGACTTCTCCGTAAGGGCAGTGTATGCCTTCAGTCCGTAACTAAAAGTACTTGTAAAATCAGGTCATTTCCCCTTACAAGATCTTAATATCAGCTGGCTACTGAGAGGTCATAATTATAAATGCAGCATCACTCATAATTGCTGTAGCTCTGACAAAAGTGGTGTATCATTTATATTAGACAATCTTTTTCTGTTGCAAGCTGTTACGAGGGTAAAGCGTGAAGTTATTTCCCATGAAACACAACTGCTTTCCATGGTAGATTATCTACATTTCATAGCCAGGGCTTGTGCTTCCAACATTGAGTTGAAACATTAGAAATAAAACTTTGAAAAAATAGTTGAAATACATTTGCAATTGGATTCAATGATCTTAAAAGTCTTTTCCAACCTAAATGATTCTACAATTCTATGACTAGTTTTGCTTTTTTTTTTTTTTTCCCCTGGGAGGTAGATGAGCTGAATATGTTGATTTCTACCCCTAAACACGCAAACAAGATACATCACAAGGCTAACTCCTGAGCTCTTACTGAGACAAATGAAGTCAGATTTACTGTGGCAGATTTTGAATGGGAAAAGTTGAGACAAGTCTACAAGTTCATCAATATTTTCATTTTTCTCTTTACAAAGTTGGAAAAAAAAGATTAGGTTTTTCCACTACACAGGCTTCTTTCATGGTACGTTTAAGATCAACAGAAATCAGTTTGTCGTCTCCAGTGCAGACAGCCAGATGATACACTCTCACTACCCCAAAAACATATTTACCCTTTTAGGTCTCTCCAGGTTTCTCCCCTCAGCCCCACTTCTATACATGCACTTTATTACCAGACTGTTATTGGAGGTCATGTTGCTGCAAGAGACATGACACAGAGCAACAAGAAAGTCAACATCACAAGGTATTTCTTGGTAGAAAATTCTGCTTACTTTGCCTCCCTTGCTACTGCCTGGATACTGCTGTCCCAAGGCCTGTCCTCTAAAAAGAGAGCAGGGGCACGCTTATAGGAGAAACCTGTGCTGTTTTGTTGCCAAAGTTTTTGCTTAACATTTATCTATTTTATAGAGGATTCCAGCCTTCAGCTTACAATTTTCTGTAAATGCACTGATAAGTGATATTAACTCTGATGACCTTTTTCAGCAGGGAATTCAGATATATGCTGATATAGCTCAGGAGCTACTGCAAGTGACTTCAGATTCTTTTCTTTTTTCAATACCTTTTCAAAATCAATTAAAAACAGTTTAAACCACTTTGTCATTATTTCAGGCCTCATGCAACTCAGTTCCATAAATTCCTTGCAGCAGGAACAACAATTTTTTGACATTCATAAATATAATGAATGTGATATATAAATATCATCAAACATACACTGAACATTCATTTATCATGCTGAAGTACTACAAATACCTGATTGGAAGCACAATGAGCTGTAATAACTTCTGAATATGTTCCATATTTTTAGACTCCGTGTAGTCCATGTTTGTGAATTAACATTTGCTATGCTGGAACTGGAATTTATTAAGGTAAATCAGGAGCAAGATAGGGATTCATATTTCAGATTTTCGTGCCATTCTCCCACATGAAATCAGAATACAAGTGTATTATTGAGGCTGATTATTCCCACCACTGCTTTCTGGAGTTTCTCTGATTTCCCATCCAGCTGAGAAAATATTTTACTGTGAAACATCTGGCTAAGGAATGCTGGGAGCTCTGAAATGACTGGTGCATCCTCTGAAGTAGACAGCTTTGAAGCAGCGTAACATAGTTTTAAACAACTCCAATAGACTGAAAAATATTTAACAAAAACTCACCAGAGACTATCCAAGATCCTGTAGCTGTTGTCACAGACTTCTCTGAGTATGTTGCCCTGGCACATGCAGATGTAACTGAGTTTGTGAAGATATTATGGGCATAAAAGTACAAACCAAACAGAAAAGCTGTGAGGGGATGCACACTGGAGTAAAAGAAGGAACTGTAAAAATAGAGGGAAATAGGAAATCAAAAGCAAAGAAAATCTGTTTTGTCCAGCTTGCAGTTTTTCTCTTATGAATGTTTCTCAGATGTGAAAACTACCCAGCTCTACTGCAGTTACCCCAAAAAGAATAGAAAATTGTCAGAGAAGCAGAAATAGTGACCTCTTTACCACCTTTGTGCTTAAGTAAAAAATAAATTACTGAAAACAGAAAATAAGTAATTGAAGATAAGAATAAATCCAGTATTTATTTCATTCATGATAGTCTTGGGCCAAAGGTCGACCACTGTCAAGACCCAGACTGGAAGCCCAGAGAGTCACAACAGTTCTGTGATCCTCTCAGGTTAAATTAAGATGAAATGACACCAAACAACTAGTTAAAATGTTTTACTTGCAGTAGAAAACAATTTAATCTTGGAAAAGGATAATAAGCAATGTGGTCTCTTATAAATCTATCAGAAAAAGAAGAAAGGAGAGAAAAGAAAAAGAAAGGAGAGAAAGAGAGTCAAAGAAATCCGGATCACCACCCAAGGATCCAGCGTAGTCTCAGGTCCGGTAATCTTGGGTGGTGGGTGCACACACAGAAAGTTTTCTGTCGCCTTTTTAAATTCATCTTATCAGCTGATTAGCATACTAGACAAAGAGAGGTAGGTATTCCATTAACTCATTTCCATGAGAGACAGGCAAAAGGTGGAGCATGGGTTCTGCGCATGCATTGGGGGAGAATAGGTACATTAACCCTTTTGTCCAATTGACTTGGTGGTCACAATGCCTCCCTACCACCTTTACTTTTCCTCAGTTTTTGTTTCTTGGGCAATTATCCAGTCATTAGCTCCATCTGGTGTCAGTGGTTTATCTTTCTTAGCTCTTCTTTGAGGCTATAGTTGTAAATTAAAGTGTAGGCCTTAACCCGAACACATGGTTTTACTCAGGCATTACTTCCTTCAGTTCCTTACAACCACACATACAATTACAACATCATCAACCAGGGATGCCTGCTTCACACACTTGAGCAGCCCCTTCCAGCCCTGTGCATAGTTAGTTAGGTCTGACTAAAAGAGAGCTTTTATCCTTTCTAGAACTCAAGATTGATATTATGATTGTTATTTAGAAAAAAATGAAGTTTTTTGGCCATTGTTCTAACACAGCTCCCATTAATAGGAAGGAGCAATCATTGTAGCAACTGATCATGTATAAGCATTTGTGGTTCAGTGGAATGATCACAGACAAACTCTAAAGTCAACAAAACTGTCATGTGAGGTCTCATGAGAGAATAGGTTAAGAAGAAAAGGGATTGAAAACCATGGGTACCTGGGAAAAGGCACCAACATAAATTACATCACCATGAAAGAAAGATATGAAGCGTTGCAAGGAATTAAATTGACTAAGTGAGGTCTCCTTCATGTACCTTACACATCACAACAAAGTATGCAGGTAGGGGAAATTGGGTGAGATTATTAAAGACAAGCCTAAAAGTACAAAATGTTGAGACAAGAGTAACAGGTAGGGACATGGAAAATGCTCTATTAATGGTCAAGTTTATGTTCACAGATAAGAGAAAGGACAAAGAAAAGATTGATCCACTAAGCAACTGAGATGAGAATTTATTGAGACATTGCTCTAAGAAGGTGTGATAGTCAGCTGCAATTAGATAGAAAGTATAATTAGTCCTCATAAACAAATACGTCTGCCTTTGGTAGGGAAAGAACAGATTAAAAAGTATTATAAAAAGTAAGATTTTTTTCAGACTGACCAGTCTTGACACAATATCATCACAGAAAATTTTAAAGAGCTGGTTGATTGAATCTCCAAGTTATTAGCAGTTACGTTTGAAAATGGAAAAAGGTGAGATGTCTGAAAACAAGTAAAGGGCAGTTATGGCATCTACTTTCAAGGAAGATAAAAAACAAGCTTCAGGGAACTACAGACATGTCTACTTAGTTCCATTTTCAGGAAAAATACTGGAGCAGCTAAATGAATAAATGATTACAAGCATGTAAATGGAAACAAAGTGTTGAATAACAACCCATACGGATTTTTCAGGAGCAAATTCTGTCGAGTCAATCTCATTTATTTCTCTGATAGGGCAGCAGGTCTGGCAAATAAAGGAGAAACAATAGATGTGATGTATCTTGACATTAGTTAGGAATTTGAGTATTTTATACAACATTTTCAGAAGTAGGGTAGGGAAATATAGCTGAAAAGCTACATTCTGCCAGTACTTCTATGCACTGAAGACACAAAAATACAGGCAGCCATTGACTTGATCAAACCAACGGGTCAAGGGATCAATGGTTCCATCTCATCTATAAAGGTGGTCACAGATAGATCCCAGGGGAAGAATGGAAGAACAAGGAAAAAATACCACAATGTTTTACCAGAATACTTTCCTTGATTCAAACAGCTCATGGCTCAGGGACTGTCTAAGCAGAGGGTGATCTCTTTATACTTTTTCCTTGTGAATTGTTTGGTTACTTTTCTGAACCAGCATATTTTTCTGGTATCCAAAATATCCTGTGGCAAGAAATAGTAGGAAATTATTTTGTGGTGCATGATGAACAATGTCCTGTTGTTTTGAATCTGATTCTTGCTATTTAATTTGATTTCCCCTATTTCTTATACTGGAACAGAGGAAAAATAAATCTGTTTTCCCCTTTTCTACAGTACTTGTGATATGACAGACTCTACTGTATGCCCACTTAGCTACTCTTATCCTGTCTGAAGTTTCCTAATAGGATTAGTTGATTTCCATACAGAAGCTACTTTTTATCATCTTCTCTCAAACTTCTCCAGCTGTGATGTACCTTCATTTTGATGGGAGATTAAATCTGCTCTCAATGCATAGAAGTACTATCAGAATGTGTGCTGTTCTGAAGAAAAGGATTTGGGTCATTGTTAATCAGAAACTGAGTATGAGTCAAAAAGGGCCTTCTACTGCAGAAAAAGCTATCCCATACCAATATATATAAACAGAGATGTAGCCTGCAGTTCTCTATCAATTCTGCTTTATGCTGGTCAGGATGTAGCTGCAGTACTCCACGCAGCACTGGTCCATGATATCAGTGATGGAGAAAAACAAGAGGAAAATATGAACCCATTGGACAATATTGAGAACTCAGTAAGAATGATTAAAGTCTGCACAAATAAACAAGCTGGGAGAAAAGACTAGGGAAACTGTACTTGGTTATATTACTAAGCATAATCCAGAAGGTAGGCTGGACAAAAATCTTCAAATGTATTACAGAGCAAGTAAGTATTCTTGTGTCCATTTCTGTGGCAGGCAGGACAAGAGGGAACCACCTTGCCTTAGAGCAAGGAGAAGCCCAGGGACACTCTAAGAAAAGCTGGTGGGTTGTAAGGAGAATGAAGCAGTGGTGCCTGGAGGGGCTGTGGGACTCCACGAAGAAAGACCATGAAGATAAGGTTAGGCAGATATCTATGAGGTTAAGAACACCTGATCCTGCCCTGGGACAAGTGGATGGAGAAGACAACCTCTACAAATTCCTCCCATCTCTGGATTTTTCTGAAGTCTTGAAAAGTAGGGAATTAAGAGAACAGCTAATGCTTGAAAGTGTTTTTATTTAAAGTGCTGCTAAATCAACTTTACATAAAATTTGTCTGTCTCTCTATTTGGTTTATGTGTTGAGGGTTTGTTTATACCTCATCAAATACCACTGAAAAACTCACTGACCTAACTGGACACTTCCCATATTCCAGACAGCAAGGCCAAACATAATTTTTTAGGATAAGTAATATTGCTTCACTTACCATTTTCTCTCTTGGAAGTCATTAATCTGGGTTAGATTATATACCTAGTTCAGCACTATTTATGGGACTTTGGGTTCTGCGAACTGGGAATGATCCCACTCTGATAACATGGCTAACGAAGTCATCAGGATTTGGGGAGAAGGCTCAAAAACTCATTCTCAGATTTTCAGCCCATATCTGTCTCTATTAATGTAAAATTGTTTTTATTGTTTAGCCACCAAAGAGATAAAACAGTTTAGAGATGTTTAGTAAAACTGTTCATATTTTTATTTCTAGCTTCCTCTCCTGAAATTAATTTTCCCTGAGGAAATCTGGTACAGGATATGCTTATGCTTTCTTTTCAGTCTTCATACCGCTCAGCAAATGTATGGTTTTTTGTCTTCTGCAGGATTTCCCACACAGTGTACAATCCATTAATAAAGTTTTCAAGAAACAGGAGAAAAAATTAACGATTTGTCACACTTAAATCCAGAATTTTCTACAGGGCAAGGGTTAATAATACAACATAGCTTAACATTTCCTTTTTAGCACTTGCAAGTCCTTGACTGGAGAACAATACTGCTTCATCCAGAAAATAAAAAACCTTCATTTTTATAAAATATTTTGAATATTCCAGTGTGGAGTGATATTAAAAGGAAACACTAAGTGAGGTCATGAAGGGGTTAATGGCCTTTCTTGGGGAAAGTGGTCATGAAGGGGTTAATGGCCTTTCTTGGGGAAAGTGTTACTTTGTACTTTTCCCACAGCTTTTGCCAGCAATGACAAATCTGGAGGAAGGGGCCTTCCGGTGGGACAAAGGAGGGGAGAGGAGAGGAGGGGAGAGGAGAGGAGGGGAGAGGAGAGAGCAGAGAATAAAGACCAGGAGGCAGGAGAAGTGTTGGAAAGGAGACGAGATTTTTCTGGTTTAAGAGGCTACATGAAAGGCACTGAGAGTGTAAGCAAACCTGTTCGTATGCGCACATAGCCTTATCTCTGGTGTACAATAACAATAACACTGAACAGCGGTGGCTGTGCCCTATCACACCTGCCAAATTAACTGACAGATAGGAAATCTCTGGATTTAACTCCCCTTTATCTGGTTGAGCATTTACTTCTAAGACTTTGTAAAACCAGTCACAGTCCCTTCAGGCATATTCTTCTCTTCTGAAAAACCAGTAGCGGGGCAGACATTTAACCTCCATCTTGGGTTTATCATCCCAACAGGCATGTGTCAGGAAGGCGCTTGACTCTGCACCAGCCGACATAGTGTCAGTAGCTGCTGTTGCTACTCCAGTTGAGATCTCAAAACGGCTCGCTGTGCTTTCCTCCTCAGGGCCCTGTGCAGCAGGGAACTCTAGGTAAGCACAGATAAATACTGTCTACTTTTTTTTTTTTTTTTTAGTTTGGGAAGGAAAGCATCTACCCTTTTCTCAGCAGCTGATTTGCCCATATTGATACATACCCCTATACTTGTCCCAACCTGCAGGTGGGGCCAAATTGTAATGCCTGTGCAGGTAGATCCTTAATGAGCTTTTCCAGAACACCTTTTCATGACATGTCCGTTGTGCTTTGGCAGATAGGTTTAACAAGCTCCACTCCTAAGGTAGAGTCTTGAGGAAGTATGCATGTACAGCTTTCACCCAGGAGTGAGGAAGCTAAAGGGGGAATTACCTGCCTATTATTCAGTTACACAACATTACTGTGAAACGCATCCATTACACAGGATCCTTTCAAAGCATCTCCAGTTTTTGTCAGATATTCACTGAACTTCATAAATGTTTGAGCAATCAAACAGTCCTTAAAGGGAGGAACGGAAGCCTATAAACCTACTACCTGGACTTTAAAACCAGCTTGCTACAGAGTGTTTCTGCAAGTACTAAAGGAAAAGAAAGAGAGTATCTCTGTACTAGGATATTTCTGCTTTTCATGGTTAAATTTGAAATGACTGGCTCCAAGTAAACATCTGAATTTCATCTGGGTTTGCACTGAAAAAAAAAAAAAAAGAAAGAGAGATGTGGATTCATTTAGACAATAAAGAACAAGTAAATTGTACTTTTGCTAAAGGTTACAGGTTTGGATTAATGTCTGAATTTGAAATTATCAGCTTTCACACTGCAAATAATCTCTTTTGAAAAATTAGGGGTATTTTTCTTTTGATTCTTTCAAGTCAATTTAGTTCTGGTGAAAGCTGCTTGATTGACAGCCCTGGAAACCAGCATTCCATGCTCATAAGCAGTCTGGGCAGAGGGGTGTAACATGCATAGCAGCAGCACAAATTTTCACAAATCGTTTGTACATCTCAAAATGGACTTCAGGCATCTGGCTCCATGGGTCACAGGCAAACTGACCAAGTAGATGTTGGCTTTTCAGGCCTGAAAACAATGGTGCCAGCCAAGCAACTCCCACTTTGTGGGGAAGACTTCTGTAAGAAGTCACGTGGAAATACTGCTGAGAAATTTGTCCTTCCAGAGATCAGGGAAGAAAAAGAAGCAAAACCAACTCTGAACAATTTTTCACAAGCTCTCCAAATTTTACTTTATGCAAACTAGTGACAACTTTCAACTCTGTCCACCCACAAGTAATTCCTGTTTTGCAGAAGAGTGGAGGGAAGGGTAAGAGAGGCAAGGTTCATTTCCCATTTGCATCACTACTGAAAAAATATTCCTGCAGCTTTTATTATTATCATCTGTGCATGCTGTACACTCAAAGGCAGATTCATGTCTTCTGAACAAATTTAATTTACAAAACTGCACTATGTCAACACACAAATAGGAGTGGGCCATCAACAGCTCCCACTCTAAGTTATTACGTGTGGTTGCCAAACCTTTCTGAAGAAATTTCCCTGTGTCAGTGTCCCAGAGCAACATTGTGCTAACCAAAGCAGTACAGGAAGGAGATCCTTTACATGTCCAGATTTCTATTGCTGTCCCAAAGGTGGAGCCACCTGCACCGGGACTACTGCCAGAGGATTAGTTTATGGGAACCCAGAAGTGGTCCTTATGACCATGTGGAGCCTTACAAATAATGCCAGACACTATTGTAGGAAAGGGCATGTGAGGGAGGTAAAAGATCTGAAAGTGACCTTCTCTTACCATGAGGGCAGTTGTGTCATACTCTTCCTATGAAACATCCACTGGTCACAACCAAAATAGGTTGTTATGGTGCAGTCCAAACCCTTTAAATGTTTCATACTTGAAGCACTGCTCAGAGGGCAGCCAAACTCATCCTGCCCAACACAGCTTGTAAGGTGAGAGAAAAAGCTAGGGCAGAGACAGGCTCTGTATTCTCTCTTATCTGTTCCAAACATCCAGTCCTCTCTCCAGAAGTGATGTTATAATGTTATAATGTGAGCAACTCTTGTAATGCCCTGAGCTCTACACCTCAAGCCTATGAGCATGCAATTAGAATAGTAATAAAACCAAGTATATAACTTACAATATTTTTTGTGTGTAGATACATATATGCATATATACAAATATACGTTGTTCCATTGCAACCAAATTCTCTGAACTTCTCAGCTCCACTTGCTATACTTCTGATGAAGCAATCAAATCACTGCATTGTGAATCAGGCTGTGTTACTGGATATTAAAATTAGAACAACATTTCCCAGTCTCCAGTTTTTTACACCTGCTCATATGCTTTTGTACAACACAATATGCTATTGTGTCTCCCTTCCCCCAATCCACCAGTGATGCTCTGAAGTATATGAAAAAAAATTTTTTTTCAGTGAAATGGGCCACCTAACAAAATGGAAAGAATAATCATTTCAAGGTAAATTAGATGTTTTGTTGCCTATAGAGCTACATATACCATTTTGTTCTCATAGTATTTCACATTTAAAACAAATAAATGGGAGGAAATTTCAAAACAGGACTATTGTTTCAAATGTTTTCTTTGAAAAATTTTGAAATAAATCTTTTCAAGGACCTTCTTCCAAATCAATCAGCAAGTTCAAGCCAAATAGATGTACATTTTGAGAAGTCTTCTGAGTTCCATTGCCCATTTTCCACTCATATTAACAATTATCTTACATTTTTTCTGTGTTACCCTTGCTAGATGAAGCACATTCTTCAAAAAGATCTATACTCTGGCCCCATCAATATCCACTTTTTTACTGATGCTTTTAAGAAACTGCCAGTCAGGAATAATAAGATTCTCTGGTAAGCAATGCAGAGTCTGATGAAGTTCTGTCCTAATTAAGTCAGTGTCAATGCTTTCATTAACTTCAACAGACTTAGAATTTCACCCATGATATTTCTCTCATTTCTGGTGCATCACTATATGCTTTTATCATTGGCTCCCTTCTCATCTGTTTTGTATTTTAGTCATTCACTACACTTATTTTTCTGCTTTTTGCTTAGAGATGGGTTGTGTGACAGCAGTGTCTTTAGAGTCCCATTTGAACCCCAAAGACATTGGGAGTGATGCATTTGCAGGATGAGTCTTGGGCTTGACAGCAATTCAGAATGGGAAACTATTTTCATCTGTTCCTGTACAGCATTCAACATTAAGGTTGCCAGACCTCATCAGAACTTGGCTACCACACAAGAAATCATTTACAATAACTACTCTGAACAAAAGAATAGTGCAACACATAATGCATAGCACATAGCACCTCACTAAACCATCCAATGGGTAGTAGTGATGGGTGGTGTGTACAAAGAGTAGGGACTTAATCAAAGCGAGTTTATTCCTCACACCTACTGGGAATTCATCATTCATGGGGAATAACTGCAATCCCCAATCCCCATCACAAATGCACGTGATGTGTAATGCACAATGCATTATGTTTCATTTTATCCAAATGCCCTACAAATTAGACTCCTTGCAGTATAGTATTCAACTTGTTACTGCAAATGGCCTGAATGCTTTTCAATGACGTGTCTGTAGTCCTAGAATTTTCCTCAGTTAAAACTGTTCTGTGGTACAATTAACCACCTTAATTGTCAGATCAACCAAGCAAAAGGAAAGAACAGTTCTAGATCAGCTAACGCTCATACATCGTGCTATTGCTTTACTTGCTTCTCCTTGCAATACTTTGTAACTATCAGCTCTTGTTTTTCACTAGGAGCCTACTTAATAGATTTGTTTTCCTCTGCAATATTGAGCTTCAGTGTAAAATAGCTTCCTGTTCACTTGTGATCTCCAGCTGACAACTCAGCTCTAGCTGCCAGCAAGGCTCGGGTGCCAGACTGTGTACCAGAACGTATTCCCATGGGGGCAGATGGGTGAGCAAGGGATCAGGTCTGTTTCAGAAATTATCCTCTGTTTCTTTTAAAGCAAACTAAATCAATAGGTTCAGACACGATTTCAGGCTTGCCCATCTGAGACTGGAATGGTTCTCCAATGAGCAGGGTGTATTTCCCATTCAGCAAGAAGACAGTTTCACATCTGTCGAATTTTGCTGAGGTTCAGTAGAAAGAAGCTTAATAAGTAGCAGTAACAGGTCACTTTGCTTTGATCAAGAGCAAATCTTACAGAAATACTCCACTGGTTTCAGTGGGCTAACTTGCTCCAGTGAAGTGAAAAGGATTCGGCCCTGAAATTGTAAAATAGACTTAGACTAACAGCCACTTCTGTATCTGATTTCTGCCTTAATGCAAGCTAAATGATACTTTAATGAGATCATAACAGGGCAGGTCCAGGGGGACTAGCATGTAGACAGTCAGCACAGTTCATTCATAAGGTTACTTGCCTTCAGATATCTAAGTATCCACCATACGTTATGCAAAAAAGCAATGAACTTTGCTCCACATGCATTTCCATAAAAGATATTCTCAATTTTCAAAATCCAGGAGGGAAAAAACATATCTTCCAACAACAACTACCTATCCTATGCCCACCTTGTTGTAAAAGGACTAGTGTAATAACCTAATCAGAGATGCTTATTTTCTGGGGCCAGAGCATAATGTAATAGGCAAATCTAAGCTAATACATGGGAAGGCCAGGCATTTACAGTGAAGCATGAAGCAAGCAGAGGCCTGCCTGAGGACAGGACACAGTGTGAAAACTTTGAGTGGCACATGGATACTAAAATGCATCTGGATTCTGCACTCGTCGTGCACTGACACGGGGCAATTTGCTAAGGATTTCTTTTGGAGCACCTTCTAACAGATAACATACCTGAAAATCAGACAGCATCAGAAACAGAGCCATTTGGAAGCCATCTGCCTCAGCATAGTGACGATGCAGTGTACAAAGCTGTGGTACTGCAAATTAACTGCTTCTTACTGAGCTTGTCATTGCTATGTGCTGCTCCTCAGGTCCTGCCATGGAAAAGTGGATTTACTATCTCAGATTCACATCTTCTCTGACATGATGATACCAGCCTGAAATGTGTCAGGAAAGCAAACTTCATCTGTATTCCACTTCTGCCCTGACATGTGCTTCCAGGATTCATTTTCTTACTCGTACAAGTCAACTGACAAGATACAACATGTGAATCAGCAGAAAACAAAAGTCTAAGGGATCAATAACTAACTAGATTTGAAACCAAGAGTTGGAACATCATGCTGGGTTTGACATTAACCGATGCCTCTTCTCACTAGACAGTGCAAATTCTCGCAAGTTCCCTCTGAAATGGCAAACATTTTAGATGAACAGAGTCACCCAGCTTGGGATATGGAAACCTCTTCAGTTCTGTCTGACATCTACTCTTATTAATTTCTTCTGCCTTTGTATTTGGATATTTTCTTTCAATCTTCCATTCCGTATCAAGCACAATGCTCAGATACTCCTGAAAATACCTTCTACCTTTCCAGTCCCTTAAAAATATCGAGTTCACCACAACTGGTTACTTTCAATACCTCACAAAGATAGCTCTTTCTCTGCCTACTCATTTTCCCATCAGCTACCTCTTCCTTTCCTCTATGCTACTGGTTTCAAACCTGTAATTTTTCTCCATGCATTTCTTAGTGGTAGGTGCTTTCTGACACAACTGTGTGAAATACTCTGCTTGTAGCTATGATTATGCATTTTTCTTTTTCTACTGAATCTTTTTCAGCCCTTCCAGTCTAAAACAGAAATTGATTTCTCATTTTAGCAGATTTTTTTCATTAGTCAAAGAAAAATTTTGAAGTTAAAAATGGCCATTTAGAAACTGTTGCAAGTCAGTAGAGAAATATATCTCTCATTTTCTGTAGGGAAAAAAAAAAAGAGTTAAAAAAGACAGATAAAATGAAGGAAAAACACCTATCTGGTTTTGTCCTCTCTTTTTTTTGTGGTGTAAAAAGATTTTTTAAAATTAGTGTATCCTCAGCAAGAGGAAGTAAATTTTCTGAGACTACCTTGGATATTCCAAGAAACAAACCCTTTCATTGTGTGGCGTTTCAGACTTGATAATAGTCCGTATCTTTTTAATAAAAGGAAAAACATCTAAGATTGCTAAGACACAGCCACCCACACCTCTCTGTTTAGATCTGCTGTGACAGGCAATGGGGTGACAGTTCCCATATTCATACCTGCAAGTGCTGTTCAGCTCCTCACAGCCATCATTGGGAGATGCCACATGATTGCACAGACCATTCTACTCACCTGTATATTTTACTCTTCTGTCCTGAGGCACCAAAGCTCTTTATAGCAGAGGTTGTGTTTTTTCCATGCATTTGAACAATGTTTACCACCACCAATAAAACCCATAGTTTGTTACATTTCAGCAGATGATAGGTTAACCTGACATTTTTTGCACTATAAATTTCACTTTCAAGATCCCAACAAACATTTCTGTCTTTGATTCCATCCAAATCCCATGACACTCGAGACAAGAACAAATGGTGAACCTTGCCTCACATTTCACTCCCTCTCTCTCCTACTCTTATCACATTGAAATAATAATGAATTTTCCCTGCTGGGTAGCCTTTCAAATTTGTACATTTCTTACAAATAGAGGGCAGAAGTTCACAGAACAATCTTCACAAGCTTTACAGAGATCAGAAATTACAGTGATGGGGCTCAGGAAATGCTGCACTCTCAAGCAATGAGTGGAGATGTCTGTGGACCACTGCATAGACCAGCTTAGGGCTTGAATTTACATCCTCATTTCAGTACAGAGCTCACCAACCACACTGTTGAAACTGAGACTTGCTGAGAAGATGGGTTTAGGAAGTTTGGCTGCTGTATCTGTAAGCCTCACAGTCCCTTTGTCCCACTACCCAAAACTCACAGTTAAATTTCCCCATCTTCTGTGGAAAAAACAATGACAAACAAAAAGGCTACTAGTTGATTCTGAAGATCTGAATCCAGCCTGAGTTCCAGCATGAGATTTATGGGCTGTTCTGTCTCAGCATTATGTTGTATACTAGCCAACACTCAAGCACATGGAGCTACAGTACCATTGGCTAATTTACAAGGTAGAGTCTGCTTTCTATAAATTTATAATCTTCATTTTTTTACTCTCTTCATTTGAGCATGAATTGTTCTTCTTTCAGATCTAGGGTTAGCTTTGATGAAAGAGAGGGAAAAGAAGCATCACTGGTCACACTGAAAGGTATCTTCCCACAACTACATTATAGATACTGTTCTCATGGGTTTTAAGCAGGGAGCTTGAGTTCTTTGTCATCTCTCTCTCCGGTTGAATTTTCTGCTTCACATGCTTCTGTCCAGCTTCTATGTGGCTGTGGGCTAAAATGAGCCCAACACCATGATTTCTGGAAAGGGTCCTGCAACTGACTCTTTGGTAAACCCCATCCCAAAACAGTGATATTTTGTTTTTCTCTTCCATTATAGCTCACAGAGATAGCCACTTCCCAAGACAACCATCAATGCCAGACTCCTTGTACTCTGAGGCATTTCTCTCTTTGTGAATAAACACTACAGCATGGTCCCTCCCCTCTCTCTCTTCCAAAACTCTGGAGACACATTTTTTTTCCCAAGATAATACAGCAAGATCCCAGGCAAGATTTCCCACCCAGAAACACTCATTCCAGCCCTTGCATATTGGAGGTCTGTGGTCAAGGGGTCTGGTGGGACACAGGCAACTTGAACGCATTCACCTCCCAAAATTGGCAAAATTCATATTAATCTACCCCTAAATCTGTTCATGAACCTACAAAGTTAAAGTATACCTGACATAACTTTTTTTTTTTTTTTTACTCCCTAAAATACCTGGGAGCTCCAGGTTTGTGGTATGACTACAGTATCCTTCTACATACTTTCCAGCAGATGTCTTGGTTTTGCCTACATAACCTGATAAATCTGTTGCGTGGAACAGTGACTCTGTCCATTACTTCTAGATGAGACTCATAGGAAATGTCTGTTATTAGACTCCAAGCCCTTAAACTAGTTCAAAAAGCATGTCTTCTCATGAACTCTGCCTCGTTCAGTACCACGTGCTGCTTGTGGCCCAGGTCTCTCCCCACTAAGTGACAGAAACTAGCTGCTCTGAAGGTGCAGAGCAGGCTCCTGTGTCATCTTTAGCTCCCACTTGTTTCACATCTTCCAGCACTGGTTCCTGGGTCTCTGTCATTCATTGCAGTACATCCTGCATATTCCCTGCCAGGGCAGAAGAAGCATGGTCCTATACACACTCATGTGGCACTCCCAGTCAGCTCTGAGCAGAATATACACATTCATTCTTCTCCATATGTCTCCTCATCACATTTGTTTTCACTGTGAAAGCAAATAATAACGAACTGTAAGCCAAAGTGTCTACCAAAACATGGAGGTTCCTGACATTCCTCTAAAAAGACCATATTGTTCTAAGTCTATTTTCTGCTGAAAGAGACACTTTAGTCTGTAGTATACCCTTTAGGTAGTAGGACACAAAAACAGAGGAAGAAAAATTAATAAGATTTCCATGGAGTATTCAAGCATATTCCCTCTGAAACAAGGAGAGAAAACTAGTTGCCAAGAGTTTCTATCAGTAGATGGGACCAGAACTAAACAATATACCTCTAATTGGCTTCAGCTCTCAACTGAAACACTAATCTGGGAGAAACTGTATCCTTCCAAGTCTATAGCATTATTTTCACTTAAACAAGTTTTTAATAGGCTGAATTAACATTTGAGGTTTATTCATATTGAATGGCAGGAACACTTTTTTATGATCACAGCTAGGTAGAGCTGCAATGTGGTCAAGGATGGGCAGTGGTTAGTAATCCTGTCCCCATTGAGTATCGCCTTGTACAAAATGAAAACATCTGGGGTTTTCTTATGCACTCACTGTTAGAAGCGATACTGCAAAATTACCAACCTGCTTATATTTAAGATATTGTGTTGTGACCTTTATTAGTAAAATAAACAACTACATGCTCTTTACAACACACAGCTGCACAAAATATTAATGTGCAGATAACAAAGTTTAAGTCTGGTTCAAAAATACCAAACTCTTTTTGCCGCCTTCTTTCTGTATGTGTACTTTACTTTGATTGCATTTGCTCTGACATATTCCAGCTAATCCTTGTGCTTGCACCTGAATGGAATATAAAGTTACAAATGCCATTAGAGGACTTTTACAGGTATCACATGACAAATACTGTATATTGGGTTTTAGCAATTATTTCAGAGAATTCTGCATCTACCTAATTCATTTCCAGTGATAACACTCCAAAATCAATAAAAAAAAAAAAAAAAAAAAAAGCAAGCACTCTAAAATTGCATACAAATGGCAGCCACAATTGACAAAACATATATTTCACAGACTGTATCTCTGTTTAAAATATACTCACAACTGTCTTGATGTATGCTAGTAAATCAAGCTCACAAATGTGTGTGCTAAGATTTGAAATGCTTCCATGAATAAATCTATATTCTGTCTGTCTCCTCAGTCTAGCTGCCTTAAAAAAAAAATACATCAGTGAGCTGAACATATCTCCTTAGAATCAATTTGCTGAGGGGGTAAAGGCCTTGGCCACTGCCTTGCAGCCACTGAAACAAACCAATACATCCTATGCATTCATGAACAGTGAATGAATGCAGGGAGGTACCAACTGAAAACAAAAACCTGGAAAGTTTTCTTTACATATGATGCCATTGTGCTCCAGTCCAATCTAGACAGAATGGGAGGTGCAGTAAACAAGAGTTTATGGAGATATCAAGATGCAGTTTTCTGCTTTGTTGCCTTGTAAAGTCTTGTGCAGTCAAAGTGTTTAGCTTGGTATACAAACTTTCACCAAGGTCAAAAGTTTCTGTGTAGCAGATTTTGAGTTTGACCAATATATGCTTTTTATTTCTTCCCATTTACTTAATTCTCATTAAGTTACAGATATGAGTGCCTTGAAAATCACATATCCCAAGTTCTTGCTGGCATGTTGAGAGAAATGGTGGTTAGTGGACTATCACTGCAACTGGATCACAAGTTTGGATTTCCCAATAAAGGTGTGATTTTGCTAAAATCAAAGCAGGAAGAGAATTTATTTAGTCCTGCAAGCAGAGGAAATGCTCCTCAAAGGGCTGGGCCAAGTCTGGGCGTGGCAGAGGCTTCTGGGAACAGTGAAACAGTAGCTGCTTATTTCTGCCAGTGCCTGAGCCCCAGGGAACCAGGTTGACTGGGTCTGTTCCTGCCCTATGCTGCTCCACGAGGGATAAGGCAGCATGGAACAAGCAGGACAGGAGAAGAAACCCCGCAGTCCCAGGGGGTGGCAGTCTCTCTGCCTCCTCCCCATTGCCTCTTGCCTACACTTTTGGAGAAACCTGGCATCACTTTTGTGACAATAGCCATGACAACAACTGGTCTTTCAGATCCATTTAGGCAGGGCTGAGGAAGCCCTAATGCCCCAAATAATATAGATCTGTAGTCACTCCTTGCATGACATCCATGTCAAGTCAGCCCAAATTTCCACTGGGAATAAATAATTTGTAGCAGTTCTCAATGGCAGACAGCTGGCCTCCACCTCAGAAAAAGTCAGATGTCTTTGAGGTTTCAGATACCATTAGGCATTAAGGTTGGAACAGTTATTAGCAGCCGGGTGACAACAATCAGAATAACTCAGTTAATTAAAGTGATTTGGAGAAAGATTATCCAACAGGTGGCTTAACAGAGCTGGAATATTTCTTCAAGGGTGAAAGACGTTATTTTGAGTACAGTTCTATAAATATAGAGTAACACCCTGTTTGCAGTTAAAAAGACTCAGTGCAGTCATAAGCAGCAGCGTAAGATTTAGGAATTGGTTTTGTGACATGTCATGTTTGTGACTCAGATACTCTGAGGGCCAAATGTAGTCCTGGCTGCCACAGCCATTATTTCTGGGACTGTACTTACGCAGGTGTGCTCACTGTATGTGTGTCCAATGTGGCCTTAAACACAAAGCTGCGTAACCTCAGTATTTAGTCATGAACATACACAAGAGGCAGTTGAGTTATCTGAAAAGTCTCTCCCTTTGTACCATCTCAAACCAAAGCACTCCAAGGCACTAGTCATCTGGGGAACTGGCATCTCCTGGACTTTCTGAGGGATTCTTGAGCAAATGCCCAAGGAGTGAGGACACGTGTAAACACTTGGTTTAGACAAATGAGCATTAAGGAAAATCTCTTAATGCAGCATCATCATCATTTACTTTAAATTCTGTAATGGTAAAGCTTTTAGAAACTCAGCACCGCAGCTCAGCGAGGTCCATAGTGTAACATGGCTGACAAATTTTATTTCTCTCTTCACATAGCTTCTCCACACAGTCCCCATTTTCTCCAGTGTATCTGTTACCTTGAATGGTTTATTTTGTGCCTTATACCTGATCCTATAGAGGAGAGATCTCTGCTTCATTGTCTTGCTATGCTCACTAGTTCAAAGAAAAACACATTTATTCTTAGGTTTTGGGAAATTTAGTAAGCTCACTTTTCCTAAGTCACATAAGTAACATTCTCCCTATGATCACAGGAGCATAAAACTTGCTTTCTATGATCATTCATGCTCATAAAATTCAGTCACAAAATGTTTGAATGTAGCAAATACTAAACGAGTGGAGACAAAGTCCCTACAAACTCTCATTTACTTTCAAACAAATATTGGCATAAATGTTTTGTACTACAATTTCCATTCTAGTATGAATATAAATTACTAGAATTGAACACATTTTAACTGAATTTGCTTTTGACTATAACTGTGCCTTGTTCATTATGTTTCCCTGAACCTGTAAAATATAAGTTTGTTTGAGCACATATAGGCCCCATGAGTACAAAATTCTCCTGCATGTGTTGCAAAACCTGAAAGAAAATATAAACATATGTGGCAATGGACATAAGTAAAAATTTTCAGGTCTTATTTTTACTGACTTTTTTGACTACTGAGTCCCCATAGAGATACCAACTTCTCCAAGACATTATGCTGTAGTCAAACTGTCACTCATTAACTTGGAAATCTTTGGGCCCCAGAACCTTCATTTGAGGGTTGAAACAATACAGTATTTGACTGTAAGATACACTGCTAATTCTTAAATGTATGTGTCAGAAATTTACTGCTGTTCTGCACTTGTTAATTCAGTTCCTACCAAGAAAACAAGAAAACTGCCTCTCCAGCAAATCACTGCAAGGAAAAATCAAGTATTTGGCTTATAAAACAGTATCACTTATTGATTCCTCTCTGACTTGTCTTGATCTTATTTATTGCTCTGTATTCAGGTCTAGCTACCTTCACACATTAAATATACTTATAAAAAAGGAAGGCTACAGATTTGTCTTATCATTTGATTGCACTAACTGCACATTAAGAGATGAAGAGCAAAATGTCTCTCACCCTGCGTGCATATGAGGCAACAACCAATTGTGAGCTGCCTCTAGGCTCGGTGACCTAGAAACTAGGAATAAGGCTCATAAAAATCAGATGCTGAAGAACAGCATCAGAGACAGTCTCAGAAAGGGGATGATAAATCATTTGACAAGGCCATAAGATGTAAGTGCTTCTGAAATAAAAAAGATAACTCTTTAAAAATATTTTCCAGCTCTATTTTTTTCTGTCATTTTTGGCTCTTTGAACATTCTCAGAGACCCCATCTTCTGCACAACAACACAATGAATGCCATATTTTTCATTACAGAATTAGGCATTTTACATCCCTTCTCCTAACTTGTCTTCTTTCATTCACACTACCAGAAATGGCAGTTGTTAACGCACAAAATCCATGAGAAAATCAAGGTTGTGGAAGTACACAGAAGAAAGACACCATAAGTGGTCATAAGGCAGTTTTCAATCAGTGAGAGTTTCAAGTATGGAAATAGGCATACTCCTATCAAAGACCCTGGAAAACAGAGAAAGAAACTCAGCTGAATCTGAGCAACTGGATTTTAGCTTTCACATAAAATCCTGCTGCTCTTAACCAGTTTCATCCTCTGAGCTGTGTCAATTAGAGACACGGTGTCCATAGCATGTGATCTATAGCAGCCAAACAGTCATGAACCTCAGCTAAACTAAACCAGAAAAATTATATTATTTTGGTTCATAATTCAGAAAGAGGCATTTCTGCAAATACACAGGAAACCTGAGGAGACTGATTTGGAGTTATGGGATGGTTAAAATTCTGACAAAAGCTTATTTCTAGGCTGGTTTGGCATTTTTGCAGGTGGGAGGTATTCCGTGATTCCAAAATTTTACACAATTTTAGATGACAGGCCAAGAAAGAATGAGGTAAAGGCATTATGTCAATACATTGTGTGGGTACTTACTGCTAATGGTTTATCTCTTTACTGTAAATTACTTAGACCTATTATGAATGGATCATTGTTAGTACTGTCGAAATCTAAAGAATAACAGCTAACTGACAGGACACAGAAATGATGTGGTAATGACAACAGCATTACTTCCCAAAGAGAAAAGCTAAGAGAATGCACTTCATAATGTTTTAGCTGTTTCACACACAGTGGTAGCGATGATGCTCGTTACCAGAAACCCCAGGCACAACTCAGGATCCTGCTGCGCTAAGTGCTGCACAAACAGAGAATAAAACGAATTAAGTATTTCTCACACAGGAGGAAAAACATAGCAAAGACAGTTTTATATCAGATCTTAGCCATGCACATGTGTCTTTTCACATCTGTGTATGCAAAAAAATACAGGCAAGAAACATCCAAGGATTTGGTACTCTCAGGCTTAACAGCTTAACGAGCCAATTAGGTAGGAGCAAACCTCGGGTTTCTGGCACTTTCTCAGTGTGATTCACATTTCTCACCAGTGTGTGCTGCTCTCAGCCTGAAAGAATCGAATATATTAGGCCATTTTTTAAATGCCTTCTTTCATGCCTTTTTCCTGTGTGCTTTGTTTCTGTTCCTACCCAGAACAACCTTCACACCACAGGAGGTAAGCAGATAAAGGCTATGGCAAGGTACTGGATAAAGGCTCCAGCTGTCCTGGGAGATTTGTTTTCCTCTTCTCATACAAGGTTCATCTGGGAAGGTCTCAACAATAGAAACACAATCTGCACTTGCCACCATCCCCTGCCATCTTTGTGATTCACACTTTTGTCTGCTTAATAGTTAAATATCCATTTTCTGGAACTTATTAATGTAGACACTACCGTCTGTGAATAGGATGGAGCAGGAAGGCACCCCACAAGCTGAACTTATGTCGTCTTGCCTTGGCCACCTCAAGTTTAAAATAAATAAATGCAAACAAGAGGAAATAGGTGACAAATGTAGATACCTTCTCTTGTTCACAGTAATTGTTTTAATCGTAACTGTTCTGTGACCCAGCCTGTCTGCCATCAGTTCCATGCCAGTAGCTGAGAAGGATAATGAAAAAGATCAGGTCTGGCTTTCCCACCCAGTGCAGACAAGAAGTAGGTCTCTGGAAAGAAATCCAACATTTCTCAGCTGATGTATTGGCTTTGTAACTGGTAATGATGCAGGTGAAAGAGGGGAAAGCAGGAGGGAGTACTGGAGTGAAGGACCCCTTCTTCTTCACTTCCTTCTGCATCGCCTGGTTTCTCTAACATCATGTACAGAAGTGTTTGCATTTCATGGGTGGGTTTGCCATGTGTTATTTCTCTCTTGACCAAAATCAGCAAGTGTTAAGAATTTTCAGAAACAGATTGTTTCAGATTTTTCAGCTTGTTTTGCAGACAAAAGAATCGAAACCATTTGAAAGGAGGCCAGTAGGAGTTAAGTATATAATCCATTTAGGATTTAGCAAATCCTACACAGACCTTTTTGCATTTCTAGGCACTTAACAACCTCTGTAAACTAGACCCTGAAGTTTGGATGCTGAAGAGAATCAAACCACTGACTCGTTCAGGTTTGTTTCACCGTTCCTGCCACTGCAAAAAACATCCCACCAGACTGGGGGATCTGGTTGGGTTGTTGTGGGGAAAAGTAGGGCAGAAGGAAAGAGTGCAGAGACTAAGTTGTTTTTAATGAAGAAGCTGAAGCACCTGTTTCATTCTGCACATGTAGGATAGCACTGGCTATAGCATATCATATATATATGGAGTATATATATATACACACAGATATATACATATATATGTATATATACACACATATATATACATATACATCACAATTATATAATAATAAAAAAGAAGGATTTTGTAAGACATGCTTAAGAAATAGGATGTTGTCATCAGTTTTTACTGATCTCACAGTGTCCTCAAATGTTTTTATAAGATACTGGATATGGTCAATGTATTTGAAGAAAATAAACATCCGGTCAAAATAATAGCAGTTTGCTACATAAGAATTACTAAGGCACACTGCTGACAGCTGTTAAATACAGATGGCACTATCGCAATAGCTATGACAGCATGACAGTAAGTTATGACAGCAACTTAGCAGTTATGACAGCACGACTAGGCAAGCATTTAATCACATTAAAGGACATACAGGATGACAAAATAGTGATTCCAGGCCAAAATGAAAACATTTCCACGTGTTTTCTAAAAATTAAAGACACTTGTACAAAGAATAGTTAATACAGAGAGACTATTCTTGTTGTGAAACAGCAGCACTCCCTGAGAGCGCTGATGAAATCACATCCCCTGAACCAATGCACAGGCTGCTGCAGAGGGCAGCAGTTGAGATCTGCTCTTTAAGCAATCAGCAACTCTTTCATTTAGGTCAAAAAACATCAGCATCAAGCCTGGGTACCTGTAGCCCAGATTTCAAGGAGTAAGAAGAAGGTGCCCATTTCTTCATAACCCAGGTGAGTGGGTGGGTGTACAGCAAGCCCTTTCTTTTCTTTTAGGGCCATATCCATGTTGCTTCAAAATGAGAGAAAGGGCCCTTCCAGTAAATGGAGGTGGAGCAGATGAGGAAAAGAGTAATCTTGTCCTGCCACTCTTCCCTCTGGCTGAGCACCCTATCTTTAGACTTGACAGATACCTTCAGTCCTCCCACAAAGGTTTGTGTTTTATCAGAGGATAGTGAACAAAACCTCTGTAATGTTTTTTTTAGGATGGAGGCTGAGCAGAGCCACAGGCCCAAGGCCTGGGTTGGTGAGTTACTGCAGCTTGGTGAAGGCACACCAATTCGAGATCTGACTGCAGTCCTTGTCTCTGAGGAGCTATAATTTATAACATGCAAGCAAAATGAGTCATTTGATACCATCGGCTGCAGGTTACAAAATGTTATTGTATGATTTTTTTTCTCGGGTGAGATTAAAATGTGTAAATTCTGCTGGCCCTCCCACACACACATTGTGGAATGTCAATCAGAAGATGAAAATATTGTTAAAATCTGTATTTTCACTGTACACTGAAATTACCTTGAAAAGCGATTTATATTTTATTTCATATCCCCCCCCCAAAAAAAAAAAAAATTAGTTTCTGTTATTTAAAACTGCTTTTAATGTTGTGCATTTAATGCACACATAAAAAGTTCACTCTGTGTGTTGCTTGAACATGGATAAAGGCATATAATTCAGCATACACTTGACATTTTGGATGATGAAAGACAACCCAGACAGCTGAAATGGGTCAGAGAGGAATCACAATTATTTTGAGCAGCGCCTCCACGATATCTGACTGAATGAGCAAGGCTACCTTTAATAATATATCTTTCTTTGCAGTATTCTACCCAGAAAAACAATCCCAGCTTTTAGCTGGTCCCATAATACTCTATAATTGACCTGCGCAGTTCTTGGGTCAAAGAGCAAAAATTAGGGCAAATGCAATATGAACAAAAGCCTGTAATTTTCTTGGTTCGTTTTTTCTTTTTGCATGGTAACATTGAATAAAACTCTATAGCCTGTCAGATCTTCCTTGTTTTCTAGAGATTTGCCGTCACCTATCCTTAATTATTGCTCTGAAGTGAAAATAGGAGCCACAGTGGGAGCATATATAAATGGCTGCTGCATGTCACAGAAAAAATCCCACATCTCTTGGCAATGCCAGAGGCTTGGAGCTTTCCTATGGATCTGGGAGCTTCACTATTTGCCAGTTAAGAGAACAGGATTTTCTATTTGATAACAATTGTATGGGTTTGTGTGGCAAGGTTTTGGTATGGGTGGGGCTACAGGGCTGGCTTCTGTGAGAAGCTGCTAGAAGTTTCTCCCATGTCTGATGGAGCCAATGTCATCCGGCTCCAAGATGGACCTGCCACTGGCCAAGGATGAGCCCATCAACAGTACTAACATCTCTGATAACATATGTAAGAAGGGGAAAAAACTGCTGCACAACAGCAACTGCAGCCAGAGAGAGGTGAGAATATGTGAGAGAAACACCTCTGCAGACACCAAGATCAGCAAAGAAGGAGAGGGGGGAGGTGCTCCAGGCATTGGAGCAGATATTCCTTTGCAACCTGTGGAGAAGACCATGGTGAGGCACACTGTCCTCCTGCAGCCCATAGAGGTTAATGGTGGAGAAGATATCCACCTACAACCCCTGGAGGACCCCACGCTGGAGCAGGAGGATATGCCTGAGGGAGGCTGTGACCCCATGGAGAGGAGCCCACGGTGGAGCAGGTTTGCAGGCAGGACTTGTGACCCTGTGGGGACCCATACTGGAGCAGTCTGTTCCTGAAGGACTGCAGCTCCTGGGAAGAACCCACATTGGAGAAGTTCATGGAGGACTGTCTCCCATGGGAAAGACCCCACGCTGGAGCATGGAAGAGTGTGAGGAGTCCTCCCTCTTAGGAGAAAGGACCAAAAGAGACAGCTTGTGATGAACTAACCACAACCCCATTCCCCATCATCCTGGTCTGTTCAGGTGGAGGAGGTAGAGAAATCAGAAGTGAAGTTTAGCTCAGGAAGAAGGGAGGGGTGGGGGGATGTTTTAAGATTTGTATTTATTTCTCATTACCCTACTCTGATTTGATTGGCAATAAATTAAATTATCTTCTCCAACTCAAGTCTGTTTTGCCCATGTCAGTAATAGGTGAGTGATCTCTCCTTCTCCTTATCTCAATCCCAGAGCCTTTCATTATAGTTTCTCTCCTCTGTACAACTGAGGAGAGGAGTGATAGAGTGGTTTTGGTGGGCATCTGGTGTCCAGCTAAGGTCAATCCACCACAGCAATCAACTCCTAATTTAGCCCAAATCTTTTCTGCTTCTAAGTCTAAGTCTCAGAGGTTTGTGGTGGCCTGTTGATAACCAGGGTCCAGTGGCCTAGAGGTCCAAATTTCTACAGCATCAACATAGCAATTTGACCTCAGGATGCAGCTGATTGTGTTTTGATTGAATAGAAGCAAAACAGCTAGCAGCTGCTTATGTTTTGGATTTGGCATCCCTTGAAAAAATACTTTATACATGGCTAAAGGAAATATGTACCCCAATGATGGTGACATTTCCTCTTTTCCATGTATTTACAGCCTAATCAAAAAGATTACTCAGGTCATGCTTTGTCAAAACCCATTTCTTCAGAAACAAGATCACCACAATAATAAAGAAAGAGTTGCAGCTCAAATGCAACACAGAGAGATGTCCTGGTAGACTGAAAGGCGTTTATATTCAACAAAGGAAATAGAGATATAAACATTTATTTTGCTACCAGCAATTAATCAGATAAACTTTCTAGTAACAAGTTTTGAAAAGAAAGACGCTATTTTCGAAGTCTGACATAAAGCAAGGGCAAGCACAGAAGCTAAATTAGCTATGCACCTGTGTCTTTGCACAAAATTTCTACCAAACTTGAATGTTATTAATCATTCATGTCATTGTTATCTTCTGTACTGTGTGTTTGTATTTTTCCTATCAATATATGCATAAAATTCTCTAATTAATGCTCATATAAATGTTTAGTATGGGAAGGGAGAGACCACTTACAGTGTATTTCCAATTCAGCTAAACCAAATTCCAGACATCTTTCAAAAAGAAAAAAAAATCAAACATTTTAGTCCCCAAAATTTTAGAAATGCTTTGAGTAAACACATTGCGTGATCTTGAGCATTATGATCATAGGGCTACCTAAAAGTTGTTTGACATCTTTGCAAAACATTATTCCTTTTGACATGGAAATCAACAAATAAATCTGGTCAACATTATAAACACTTGTAAACATTAACCAATTCTTTTAAGGCTGAAATAGTATGAATGGGAGAGAACCTCTCTGGGAGATTGAAGAGTTCTATATATTCTGCTTGTTTAAAAATAAAAGCATATTCTGTTTACTTAGCTCCCTAATACTGTAAAACATTCTAGTTTTTATTTAATATTAAAATTTTAAAGCACTTAAGTGGCATAGGAACCGCGACTCCGATTTCAAAAGTAAAATGGAGAATTTGTGTCTTTCTACAATTTTTGTCTGAAACTCTATAGGTAAACTGCTTTGACTTGAAACTATACACAGATAATACTATTTATTAACTGCTAGTTGTTTTCCTTCTGCATCCTGCCAACAGAGAGTGCTTCCCTATAAGCAACCCTGTGTAGCTCACAGTGACATGAATCCAAAAGGCAGTGTTGCACTGTCTGTAATGAAAAATTTATTAAAGTCTCAATAAGAGTTAAAAGTAATGCTTTATAAAGTCTCATAAGAAACATTTGTATCATATCGGAAAGAAATAATTGCACTGCTGGTTTAATGGAAAGGAAAATATCTCATTTTAATTTATTCACTAAGAAGATATTCAACAAGCTTAAAGTATAAAAATGTTAATTTTAAACTAAATATTAAGTTAGTGTCCCCAGCATCTGGAGCACATTTCAAGGCTGCAATGAGGTTAACCGAGTGAACAATCTAATTCTTTCTGATATATTCAATTTGATTATGGATTTAAGAGGCAATAAATATATAGTTCACATTATCTCCATAAAACTGGTTTTTTTCAGCTAGAGAAGGATGTAATAAAGTTCAGAGTTATTCAGTTTAACACTATTGAATAAACATTTATGCCCATATAAGAGGACAGACAATGAAAAAGAAAAAGGAACTATTCCTTTCATTATTCCCTGAAATGGACATGATGATCACTTTAAAACATTTCTAGTTTTACCTGAGATGCATCTATTGCCTGGGAAAGCACATATATTAGTTGCAAGCATCATTATCTCTATTCACTGTTTTCATAGAACCTATTAACATTAAGTTATTCTGTTGTTCCTCTAGTGCTATCATGACAGAAAAAGTAGCCTTTTTCCCCCCACATATTTGTAAAAGAATCTTTCTAAAACAAAGGCCGTTAAGGCAATGGCACAGAGTACTACATGTTAACACACCGCACACAACATTCTAGGCAGCATTTGGACATAGTTTAGTAAAAGCTTTAAACCTGCCCTTGTGTCTTATCCCACTTTGTCATCCAATGGCAAATACTTCAGGAATAACACCAACTCAAAAACACAGTAGAGGAAATGGAGCGGAGCAGACTGTGTGAGCCTGTGCTCCAGGCTGGCTGCAGCTGGATGTAGGGTCCCCTCCTTGTGCCAGAGCAGAGCCAGAGCTGGTGCCCCTGCCCAGCTCTGCTCTGAAACCACCATGGCACTCAACTGCAGTGTTACATGAGTTTGATTACTTTTTCATAACTTCAGTGCTCTTGGAGGTATACTGCCCAAATGCACAGTTTGGGCTCTCTCTGTCATCAAAAGCAAGAGATAAGGACATGAGGGGGGAAATCAGAGCTATTGATGTCAAGCAGCTGCTTTAGGCTGGATGAGCAACACTCTCGAGGTACCTATAAAGCACGCTGACAAGCTGTGTGGGGTGGACAGATGTGTTTTGGATGGTTGAAGCTGCCAGCAGCATTTGATGGGGCTGTTCCTCACTCTCTCTCAGTTGCCAGTTCCTGTCGAATAGGGCCAGTGGGGTAGCCAGGTCATGTACAGGTGAATGGCATTAACCTAATTCTACATAAGGTAGTGCAGTATTTATTTGTTCCTCTTACTTGCTGTCTCGTGGGTGTATCTGCTGCTCTCCTCATGACTGCAATTGAAAGGATATAAAGCAATATCTTGGTAATTTATAATTTTGAAATGGATCACTACACCACTGGCAAAAATAATAACATTCTGTCACTTCTAGTCATGTCAGCCCTGTTAGATCACCATGTGTGGCCACCCTGCAGTTCTCTCATCTAACCAAAGCTTCTTGCTCTGCCAAAACCAGGCTGCTGGGGCAGAGAATCAGCTGTGAAGCACCTCCTATTCTACTGAATTCTCAGGAGTTGTTAACCAGCTCCCATCCTGCCTGCAGACTTCAAAATATATGTGTGTAGATAGACCAATATTTAAATACAGACCAATGAATGGAGTTTTATAAGAAAACAGTTCTGCACTAGGTGTTAACTAGTATATATCCAAAGAAGCAGGCTGCAGCCCAACCAATGATCTGAAAAGATGTTGTCTCTGATGCTGCATCAAAACCTGCAGACTGGAGAGTTGTTCCAGATTGAGGTGCACACCCTAGCCACATGCTGACCATATGCATGGGAATGGCTCAGGCAGAGATCAGTCTTCTTCCCTCTCATGCTATCATTGCTAAATTGCTTCCACAGCAGGAACCTGGACACCTGGATCAGAAAGGAGCTATGGTACATCCCAGCCATACCCCCAGTTCAGACCACAAGGACAGCAGGGTGAGCTGAAGCATGCTGTTGCCACACAATCTAGATGTAATCTCCTCAAACACCTCTGGAACACCAGAAGACTGTTAATCTCTCAGAGGTGCTGGATAGAGGACTCACCATTCCTGTCCTCAAAATGAAAGTCAGTAAAGCACTAGATTGCACTCTGGCAACACTAACAGTTGGTTAAGACCAATTGTTTTAACTACCTTGAAAAGAATGTGATACATTTGCCAGCCCTTCAACTCCTTAACTCAGGAACATGTGTCTTTCTGAAGGAGCAGCTCCTGTTCTCATTTCACAACCTGTTCCTGGGTAACATTTTGAGTGGGAATCTGTGAACTACAGGCTGCAAAAAGTCAGGTCCTGCCTGGTCCTACATTTATAAACGAATATATGGTTCTCAGGGCTAGCGTTCATCCTGAGGAGAAAGACACTGCAGATTATTAAAGGTAAAATAACATTTTAAATATGTTGATTTTTTTAACCGTTTTTTTCCTTTCCTCTCTACTTCCTGAGGTATTCCAGAGAGCTACATATGGTTCAAGCAGATGATACATTTGATCAGGAGAGGTGACAGAAATTAAAAACACACCTAGACACTTCAGAGCAGCAGAAAAAAGAAATCGAACTTGTTCTATAAATTTCCCTTCTAGAAGACACCTCTATTAAAATGTAGAAGAGAAGCCATGAAATATTGAGGAAAAGGCAATGAAATGTGGAAGTTATCATAAATCGAGACATAAAAATATTGGAAATACATAGTAAGAACAAATTTCAAACCTTATTAATGTTTTTATTTTGGTTTACTGTACATTAGAAAGTCTGATTTGCAAAATGTACAACTCCACACTTATTTCTGTGTAGCTCTTGAAAACTGTCCTAGTAAATAAGATTCTCAGGTATTATGCAAAATTATTTGCACTGTAACAAATACAATTTTACAAGTATTTAGTCAAACCCTGGTATAGATGTAACGATAATAACAATCACATGATTATTTCCTTTGGCTGGATATATGAAAGTAAACAAATAGTTGAAAGTAACTACTATTCTTTTGATTAATGCAGAATAATTCTTCTTTTTTAATACTTCAGTGCATAATGAATATGTAACTGATGAGAGAACTCAATGCTTCAGAAAACACAGGTACCAATAGAAATACTTGTTATTTTGTTTAAATTCCAAGACATTACCACAAAGGGAAAAAAACCAGCAGATTATATTTGTACATCTTGTGTTCACGCAATTCCCTTATCACAGTCACCTCTCTCCAAGTTGCATAGGAACCATCCCTGCAAGACTCATTCCTGCATGACAACAAGGCACAGGGAAACTCCAGGGGCTAAAACAGCCAGTGGGAGCCCCACCACTTCTGTTGTAAAATCTCTGTGCTCCCCCATAATAATCTCACATAGCAATTAAACAGATTGATACCAGGCACTATTACCAGTATGACAGTTAACCTTTCCTTTTATAATTACCTTCCATTTTCTTTTTGCATTATGTCTTCCCTTACACAATCCTACATGATTTCCCTGATAAAAACATGACAAGTCATTGTTCTGAATTAACCATTGTGCTATAAATCACAGATCTTATCATTTATGGTTTTATGACTATCTGAGCCCTCCCTAAAAAATATTTAAGATTTCTCATCTCCTGGTGACACATGCTTGTGAAGTGTCAGCATTTCCACCATTTGATCACGTTATGAGAGGGTTTGTCTTGATAAGCACTGGAACTCATCAGTCGCCGAGGGTGTCAGCTAACATCTCTCAGCATCATTATTTCTATTTCATCTGAAATTCCATGGTAACGAGTCTTTAAACACTGGCAGCAGGGAGGTGGAATAATGTAATTTGTAATTTAAAAACTATGTAAAATGGGACAAGTTATAGAGTATTTGAGGGGATATTCTCATCTCGGTGCACTGAGCTAAGGCAGCTCTTTCATTAACACAGGGGAATGCAGAACACACAGGGCTGAAAATGCAGCATTTGCATAATGCAGCCATTCTCAGCTGAAAGCCAAAGGGCACCAAAAAGACTCGAAAGCAGAAGACAGCAGCATCCCTGCTGGTGACACTACTCCGTGTTGCAGTGGTGTCAGCATGTCCTGCCAACAGGGCAAAGGCACAAGTCTACAGACACTCCAAAGAGCAAGTGTCGGTGGTTAGTGTGCTGGGCTGTCAGGTTCCTCACCTCCAGGCTCATCCCACTGTGCTCCACCTCTGGAGTGAGGATGGACTGCAAATCTGAAGCAATTTTAGCTACATCCCACTGTCCGGCTTCAACAATAGTAAAACCTGAGACCAGCACAAACCTACTGTTTCTAAATTGTTAAAGTGTTTATTGTCTGTTTTCATGTTCAACAGCTTGCCAGTTGAGATGGTTAAAATATTCATCATTCATCTGACATCAAACTAGTGAGGAGGGAAATATCATCAAAAAGAGTAGTGATTTTGATAAAAATGTCAAAACAGAAAAATGTCAGTTAATTAATATTAGAAAATTCCATGACAAAACCACAGATTCCAGCTCTAACTGGTAGTGATGTTGAATCATCTTCAATTAAAATAAACAAATAAATAGAAAAAGTCCTAATTAGCCTTAAATGTATTCCACAGATGTCCATTTAGGAATAATCATAGTGATGAGACTATTGAACAATCTCTCATGCACTTCTTGATGCAAGATATACTAAATACATTGGCAAGCATCATTGTAAACTGAAATGCACTTTTCTGCAGTGCCCTTTTCTCTGTTTGTTGTGAGTATTAGAGGAAACAATACATGTGAAATCTTCACTGAAGACTATGGAGCTAAGGAAATGTTTAATTGTGTCATGTTTTTAGTTTGGACTTGACTTATTATGTCATTGTTTAAAGCACCATACAACTTACTATTCATTAGTATTCATGCATTGTTATCTCTTAAGGCTTATGAATATTTCAGTAATCCTCTGAATGCCTGTTATGAATGAATGTGATTGTGGGAGAAACATCTGTTCAGTTTCAGATGCCCTTGCTCAAGAAAAATGCAGTCAAGATTGAAAAACTCCAGAGACACACAACTAAAACAGTGATTTAAGTTGCCATTACTTAACCTAAAGAGAAAAAAAAAAAAAAAAAAAAAGTCAAATCTGATTTACAAATGGGTGAATAGCTGACACCTCTTTCCTCCTCTGAGTGGACCTTCAAAACTCAGAACAAAACCAAGGGCAAAGGCAGGGTAAAAAGCATGAAATAAAAAAAGCATAGTGCTTGAAAACAGGTCAATGTAAGAAGGAATTGTAATGAATAGTGAGACAAACCTGCCAATCCAGGTCCCTTTTGGTGGAGAATTACCCCCTCCTATACTTTTATTAAACCTATACATGTGCTAAGCTGTAGGACCAGACAAGACTCTTTTGGAGAAGTAACGTACATAGGCTAGCAGATCTACTCTTCCAGCTTTACAGTAAATCAATAGAAATGGGAGCTTCACTTTTTCCTTTTTATTTTGCTTGTCTCCAGAGTGACTATTTGTCACTGCCCAGGGTCCAGGAGCAAACCATTAGTAGACAAATAGCAACCAACAGCAGCATGTTCCAGGAAAACTAGGGGAATTTCGCATGTTCCTTGGCTCAGTTTAGAAGGAAAAATCACAGCTTTTTGTGAGGGCTGCAGTGGAAAACCAGGACTCTGAAAGAATTTATCTAGCCTGAAGGTCACAAAGCAGCAAACTCAAAGCAGACTGAACTGGGAGAGAAGAGAGGCAAGGAAAGAAAGAAAAAGTAGCAGCTCAGCTAAGTGGGAGAAAATTTTAGTTTTCCTACTATTCCTCAGCTGCACTGCAAGGTTTCAGGTTTGCAGGAGTTCAGTTTCTCTCACTGTAAGATATCCTGTTTTGTGGCACTGTAAGTCCAGGTCTTTTCTTCTGCTTAGCCTATTTTCAAATGAGCTTAAGTAAGCAGTCTATCTTGCTGGCTAAGGAATCACACCCTGTTTCAAATCTTGCAGAAGTGGTGTCAGGGGCATTAAACTGTGTCAGACAAAGTCAGACCTCACTGAAAATTAAGAGCTCTATGTGAGATACTCTTGTGACTGTGCAGAGATTTCTCACTGATACTGTTTTGTTTCTTAAGCATGAGCACTAGTGATTGTCTGTTCTGGAAAATTCACAAGAGTGGTGACTATTGGTGATACGAAGACTGCTGAAAGTTAGCTGTGTTGTTTAATAGGTGCTCTTCTGAGACAAGCAGTAGAAAGATTACAGTTAAAATTTGCTCTTAGTTTCTAAAAAAAGATGAGGGTCTCTGAAGTGCTAATGTTATACATTATAAAATCCTAAACTAAGTCTATAAAGTATTTGAAACAGGCATTAGCTGCAGTATTCTTGTTTCCCAAATCAACAAGCTTCTCCACCAGCTCGCAGATGTGCAAACGTCCCCACAGTGCTTTTAACATTTCCAACCATTCAATCCTCTCCTGGAGGAATGACACCCAGGGAAAAACAAAAATGTAGTCTTTTTGCTTGTTAATCTTTTGGCCTTTCCAAGGTCAAAGTCAGAGCCACTTTTTAAGTGAATGGTCATCACATGGATATCTGCCACCCAGAAACGTTGTCTCAGCAACACCTTGAGGAGTACAGGCCAAGTTTTTGCTGCACGAATTGCCTCCTGGAGGGATTCCCGACCTAATTCCCAACCAGCACTCCCTGCAGAGACCTGTTTGAAAACAGACTTTTCCTCCTATTTAGTCATTCTTGAAAGACAGCATGCACTTTAAGAAGCAGATCCTAAATGAATCTTCTTGTCCTTTAACAGAAAGATCCTAAAGCAATCTTCTTGTCTTGTAATAGAAAGAATCAAAATCTTTTTCTATACTTTCTGGTCCAAAATGATCCAGAGGGTAAACAGTCCATGCTGAGTAAGACCGCAGATAAAAATAATTGCTATTACTACATGGTTTCACACACAGGTTCCTACATGTCAATCATGTCTTTGCTTAAAATCAAGTGACTCTTTCAAGAAGATTAATAAGACACTTGTAGATCTTTTTCATTTTCATTAAAAGATTCTGTCAGCATCTCAGTTTATTGAAAACAATTACTATTTTTCCCCAGATTGTTATTCTAAGTAGCACTTCTGTTAACTAAACTTTTTTCCATATTTTAGAATTTCCCATTTTTG
The DNA here is from genome assembly GCF_047716275.1 of Strix uralensis. NCBI lineage: Eukaryota > Metazoa > Chordata > Aves > Strigiformes > Strigidae > Strix > Strix uralensis. The sequence goes on along the minus strand of NC_133974.1, from coordinate 53,594,057 downwards.
GTAATTCAAATATTCTCTGTATTAAAATAAGGAAATGTCTGTCTTTCTTGGTTGAAGAGAAAGAAAATCCAATCAATACAAAGAGAATAAGGTCTTTCTTTCATTTGAATTCCAGGTGATGCAAGTATGATGTCACCTGACTGCTGCTTGCCCAGGAGCAAAATTGGTAATAAATGGAAGAGACAACCTCCTGTACTATCCTAGCACTTCTGTCACTTCATGATCCATTTGAAAAACACGATTCTGAAAAAAAATAACACTCAGCATATTTGCTGAGGTCTTTTGGAAAGTAGCACTAGGGTAGCAACTTAGGGGGTTCACAAAATCCTCTGGAATTTGAATACTGAGACATGTTGTAAAGCTAGTGTCAGCCAATGTCCAAGTGCAACTTCAGATATTGATTTTATCTAATAACACTACAGTTTTCAATGAGTAATCTGACATTGGAAGGCACCATAACATAACTGTACAGCTACCAACTCCAGAAGTCCAGGAGTTGGCATCTCTTCGGGTTCACTGAATCACAGAATGGTTGAGGTTGGAAGGGATCTCTGCAGGTCATCTGGTTCATCCCCCCTGCTCAGACAGGGCCACCTAGAGCTGGTTGCCCAGGACCATGTCCAGATGGTTTTTGAAGATCTGCAGGGGTAGAGACTCCACAATCTGTAACAGGCCTTGGTCAGCCTCACAGTGAAAAAATTGTTTCCTGATGTTCAGAGGGAACCTCCTGTGTTTCAGTTTGTGCCCATTGCCTGGCCTACTGCCTCTGGGCACCATTGAAACAAGCCTGGCTCCATCCTCTCTGCACCCTCCCATTAGATATTTATATACATTGGTAACATCCCCCTGAGTCTTTTCCTGAGGCTGAACAGTCCCAGCTCTCTCAGTCTCTTCTCATAGGAGATATGATCCGGCCCCTTCATTATCTTAGTGGCACTCCACTGGGCTCTCCCTAGTAGCTTTGTAATTAAAGGTTTCAGTTAAAAATAATGCTTTCCACTTAAAACTCTCTAATTTGGAGGCTTTCTTCCTTGTTTTGCCAGTCCTTGTTATCAAAGCAGTCCTGTGTTAGTTTCCCACACATTCAGGAAAGTCCTGTTTCCCTCCTTTCCCCTCCATCCTTCTTCTCCTATTTCAGATGGTCACTTGCACCAGATCAAGTAGATAAAACACATCAGAACCTAGTAAGAGAACTTTCATTTAATGTCGTCGTTATTTCTGTAGCAGATATTAGTTCAAATGTCACAAAGCACCAAGAATGAGCATTCTAACATTTACCCAAAAACAGAGTTATGAGGATAAATGGGAAAAAAAATTAATTTGACAAGAAAATTGCCTAGATTTTGAAGCAGCAAAGCTATTGAGACCATGAATCAAGGTGTGGAAGATAAAAACATGGGTGAAAACAAAAATACCCTGGGACTGGCTGCTTCTGAAAGATACAGTCGTTGGAAAGTAAGAGGCCTTCAGAGTCTCCTACCAGTGATTAAGCTGCTTAAAGGTTCCTTTGCTGATTCAGCAGTCTCGATTCACTGAGCAAAAGTGATGCTTCAGAGTACACTGCTTCGCAGAAGCCTCCTCCTTTTCCTCCACATGGGGCCAGGGAGCAGGGGGTGCCCTCCCGTGTAATCTCACCAGCTCTGGACAATTACCGCTGGGAACAGGCATGTGCAGCAGAGGTAATTTATGTTATGCACTGCCATCTACTGTGTCTCTACTCAAACTACGATACAAAACTGAAGCCTAGAAAAATACGGAACGTCAAACAAAATTATCACTGCATGTCACTCCTCATGCTTCAAAAGAGGATTGTATAAGGGTATGGACGACAAATCCAGACCAATGCACAAACAAATACAAATGCATATATGCCCACTAAAGGTCCCAAGCTTTGCACAGTGAGGGAGATTTTTTCGTTTTGAAAATAATGATTTGATGTGTATTATCACATTAATGAGTGATAGTTTATATAAATAAGCTAGAACAATCTTCAGTGTCATAAGATGCTTGTAAGAATATTTGGATGTCTTTCTGACTTTTATCCTATATGAAAATTTGTGTTAACCCCCAAGAGTGAGCCTCAGAAAACCTGTCAAATACATTTGTTTATATTCCAGCTCAGAATCTCCCCAGGGCAGTAGCTATCCTCTATTTATAGATAACCAGTTATCTGATAATCTGAGGGAGCAGCTGGCCTTTTGAAGTGCTAAGAGCAGACCACAAAGTGTTACATGGCAATTGCAGAGTGAGAAAATACATAGACTCAGTGCAGTGCAGGACTTTGTGAAGGAAACATGAGATTTTTCCAGGGAACCTTGGTGATACTGGCAGCCCTGCCACACTCATGCCAGCTTCAGTAGGACAAGTCACGGCATCACATTCTTCTCTCTGTAAAACAAGTATAATCCAGTGGTACCCTCATGCATTACATTGTAGCTCTCTGTTCTGGTTTCATCTGGAATAGAGCTATGGTTTTGTTTCGCTTAGTAGCTAGACTAGTGCTGTGTTTTGGATTCAGTATGGTATTCGATATGAGAAGAATGTTGATAACGTACTGATGTTTTTAGTTGTTGCTAAGAAATCAAGAACTTTTCAGCTTCCCATGCCCTACTAATGCCCAGGTACCCAAGAATCTGGGAGGGAACACAGCCAGAGTAACAGACCCAAACCATCCAATGGAATATTCCACATCGTATAGCTTCATGCTCAGTATAAACGTGAGGGTTGATCAGGAAGCTCACTCTCACTTACGGGATTGTGGTTTCAAGATTCTCTCTTCTCTGGGATCACTAGCCAAACAACCTGGGCATCAGTCAGCGGGTGGTGAGCAATCACATTGTGCCTTACTCATTTGGATTTTCTGTTATCACTATTGTTAGCATTACTATTTTAATTTTATTTCAGTTATTAAATTGGTTTTATCCCAACCTACAATTCTCCTTACCCTTACTCCTCCAATTCTCTCTCCCATTCACCAGGGTGGGGGAGGGTGAGCGAGCAGCTGCATGGTGTTTGGCTGCCAGCCTGGTTTAAACTACGACAGCCTCTTTTGGAAAAAGCTGTAAGATCTGATAATTTAAAACACAGGCCTGTTTTCCATCCAGGTGCTCTAGCCTCTCCATGCATACCATCATGGATCTATTCCATAACATGGTTTGTAGCCCCACCTGTTTTTTTCCTTCTTTATGGTATTTTTCTCTACCTGAACATTGTAATTATGTACAAAGAGGAAGAATTCCTACTGGAAAACCAAAACATCCTTACCGACTCTGCCTGATTCTACCAGTCCTCAATCTTATTTTTGCTTCAGGGCAGTAAAGGTTAAGTGATGAACGTCATTTCAGCATGTATCCAAGTTAGAGATGAATAACCACACATTCAGCAACATATGAAGTCAGAATGAATTATAATTTTAAGGCTATTTTATATTCATGATTCTTTCTAATATTTCTTTACTATATCCCGGCACCTCAATACCTGAAGTCTTCTACAGCCTAAAAGTATTTGCCATTCTTACCAGGTATAACTTCTTAGAGGTGGGTTTTTTTCTTCAGTGCAACTCCTATGACTATGTTTGAGCAAAAAGAGATCATATGGTGTTGGTACTTTTTTCAGATTGTGGCACATGGCACTCTCACAGTTAACCTAGAGAAATATCAGCTACATGAAACTGCTACCCAAGGATGTAAAATGGGCTGGAAAACCATACCAGTGGAGTTACATGTAGCTTCTATCAGGATGGAGCTATGTATCATATACAGTCCTATAAAGTATACCTAGAGTCCACGGCAACACAGTATTGTCACGCTTGCTCTGGGTGATGGAACAGAGAGTGGGCTTACCACATTTGCAGACATGGGAATACATTGAAAGACAGGTATAGAATTCAAAATGATCATGAAAAATCACAGGTGTAGCCCAACAGAAATGTAATATTATTCAAAGGAGACCTGCACAATTTGCTGTAGCTAGGTAAGGACAGTCAGCTGCACAGGTGCTGGATGGCAGATGACTAATCAGCAGTTCTGAAAAAAAGGAGCTTACTGTAGATCACAAGCTGAACATGAGTCAACAACATCATGCTACTGCAAAAAAAGAGAAACATCATACTGAGGTGAATAAATAGAAATGTAGTCTGCAGCACTGGCAGGATCATCTCCCCATCCTACACAGCACTGGTCAGATTTCAGCTGGAGTATCTCACTGACTGCTGCTCTTAAAAAAATTTTATACTTGTTGGTAAGGGTCCCAAGGAGACTGATGATTGAATAAGGTCTGGAAAAGAATCTGGGAGGAAGCAAAGAGAGTATTTGACCTGTTCAGCCTGTAGCAGAAAAGTCTGAGAAGAAACATGAGATCAGCCTGCACACATGAAAGACTGTTGTTTGGAAGGGACAGATTTGTTCTTTGTACCCATGTTGGAGAAAATAGGAGGTAAGGGGGTAAAATTTCAATGAGAAAGATTCATATTACACACTAGAAAATTATTTCTGATAGTAAAAAAATAATAAAGTGCTGCAGAATTCTGGAGTCTCCATCCTCAGAGATCTTCAAAAACACATTAGGCAAATCTCAGTTAGAGAGATGGCAGTGGTATAGTGGATGCCATTTTATTAGGTCAGCAGAATGGGTGACATGACACCTTGAAGGTCCTTTGAGCCCTGTTCTGCAGTGGTACCTCAAGAGAAAAGATCATTTAAAGAAGATGAAGTAGTTGAAGGTAGCACTGTCTTTCTGACTGTCTATTAGGAAAAAAGAGAAATTGTGAAAAAGTAAATAACCACTCCCATCAGAGCCCCATCCTTTCACATATAATGGAGGAGAAAACACTACTGACCTTTGAAAATTTTGCCTTTAAGGAACAGTGAGCAAAATGGAGGGGGGGGGGGGGGTTGGTAGGATCATTGTCTGGTTTGGTTGGTTTTGTTTTGTTATTTTTAATTCAGGAAGAGGCAAACTGCCTCTGATGTTTAAGATGATTGGAGTATATGACATACAAGGAGTAGCTGAGGGAACTGAGTCTGCTTAAGCTTGGACAGAAGGGAACTGTTGGGTGGTCTAACTGCAGCCCTTCTGCAGCTTAAATGGGGTTGTAGAGAAGATGGAGCCAGAAGATTTAGAGGTGCCCAACAAAAACAATGAGCACAGGCTGCAACAAAGAAAAGGTTTCACAGTGATAGTGGTTAAGCACTGCAAGAGGTGCTCAGGGAAACAATGAAATCTCCATCCTTGAAGATTTTCAACAAGACCAAATGAGGCTGTGAGTCAACAGGCAGTCCAAGTAACTTTAAAATCCTGCAGGAGGTTAGGAGGAATGGCTCGGTTCCTTTGAGTTTTTGAGTTGGAGATGTTTAGCTTTGCAAGGTAGGAGGTTGTTTGGTTTTCGATTGCTAAAAGAGAGCACTGGTGGCAAGAACAACTCCCTTGTAATACAGCGGATTGCAATAGAGATTTGTACCAAATTACACAGAATGAAATCTATGCAAACACTAGCTGCAGCCACACCCCAGCCAGGGGTTTTATTGAAAGTACTGACTGCAATGACATTAAATACTCCTTTTTTTCTACCTCGGGTAGTAACCAGACTTATCAGTAATGGCACCTCTGCCTTGGTCTGTAGGACATTAGACTAGAAAGAATACACCACACTGGATTTTTCATTCCCTTCAAGTTTGGGTTTTTTCTCCTAAGAAAAGCTTATTTTTGTCTTATTTACTGCTGATCACAATCTTTATCTTTAAAGAAATCTGTTTCTTGTACCCAGGGTATTTAATTCCATTGTGTGTGCGCTGCATTCCTTGTTGTTAAAAGTTTCTTCTAAGGACTCAACAGCTGGCATTGATTTTTTTTTTTTTTTTAAGAGCATTGCAAACATATTTCTTTGGTGGTTGGGAAAAGAACATATGTGAAGAATTAAATGAACTTCAGAAAAATATCCATAAGCAGTGGTCGCCCAGTGCTGGCATCATGCCAGCCTTGACACTATCACTGACTCGTTGGCAAGCTCTTTGAAGGAATATTTCTGATATAGTTTCCTTACATCCATTGCAAAATCCCTTTTTATAAGGTGTAAGATTCTATACCACAGATCTGGGAGTTATATTAAGAGATCTTGTTATAGGACAGAAACAGTAAGGTAGCTAGAAAGCTAGAGTAGAAGATAAACATTTACAGGGAATCCAAAGGGATTCCGCAGAGATTGTATTGTATGTGTTTAAAAAAAAAAAATCTGGTAAAGAATTCTAACAAGCATACAAAACACTATACTGTAAGTCAGCTAAATAAATAATTTTTAAAAAGAGTAATGAAAAAGGCAAATTCCTCTGTATAAGCTTTCCTCATAGCTGCTACAAGTCAACATCAGATACAATCCGTGCACTCACTTTTGCCCAGATCCATCTCTCTTACCTGAGACCTATAGTACATAGTCAGCACAGACTTGCTTTATATGAATGGAAAGAGAAAGGCAACCTCACAGTGTGATTTACTTCAAGTGGGGTGGGATGATGATACACATTTTCTTAGATCAAGTATAGAAAGATCTAAGAGAGACACTAAGTTCCTGCTCTGTTGAGTTAGATGCCTACAGGTGACAAGAATAAATGCAGCCAACAGGCCTATCTACAACATATGGAACAGCTTTTAAGGAGGGAGGAAGTTCATGACTCAGTAAATGCAGCCTCTTGCATGAGCCATGCTCTGAAACAGGTTTTAGCTGAACCTGAAGGAAACAGGTTAAGTCTTCAAGAGAATGTAAACTACTGACAGAGAAGATGAGACACACATATTTTGGTTAACAAAAGAAAAATAATCCCCTCCCAAACACACACCAAAAAAAAGTAAAAGCCAGCCAGGCATTGCTATGCATTCAAAACAAAGTGCAAAGCAAAATAATGGTTTCCCCTCGGACCAGCAGCATCCTTCTTCAGCTGTCCAATTGTTCCATATCTAAGGAAGAAAACCTTCCTCCATTTATTTATGTAGTCACGTTGATGCCAGGACTTTCTACAAAAACTTTCCTCTTATTGTCTCTGCACCCCACCTGGGTCTACTTAAGCCCATTAGTGAGGAATGGTACCCCACAGGGCGATTCCCAGGAGTGCTGCTCCTTTCCTTGCATAGAAGAGCCAGCTGCTCTCCTGCATCCTTACCACGCTGGGGCATGCTACTGCGTGTGGATGTGGTGCTGAACTGTGACTGTATGCAATAACTACAGCTCAGAGCTTTGTCACTGACCTCATTTCAGACATCCTCAGCATGCATACAGTAGCCTGGGTCTTTACCCCTCTAGGGTAGAAAAGTTGCTACCAACTCACATAATACTCATTTGGTTATTTTAAACTAACAAAACAAACTGAATAGCCTACTTTTTAGCACTGCTCATATCTCTTTACACTGTAATTACTATGATGTATACTGCAGAGCAACTGAAATGGAGACATCAGAGAAAATGGAAGGTAAATATCATAGTATGCATTAAAAAAAATCCACCTGATATATTCAAAAATAGACTTTCAAATCTATAACATTGGTGTTATTATGGTTGTTGATTATTGTTAGCCAGCATATGTTTATCATGAGCAATATGATCAGGAAAAAATAAAGCAGTTTCTAGGAGGGAAAATAAAGTGTGACTGCAAAATACACAAGAACAGACTGATCCTGTTTTTAGAGAATAGTTTCAAAGAGGAAGGGCACTGACTTGCAATTGATTCTCCTTTTACATGCTCTTAACTGGTGGGAAACAGTTGTTTGATGTAGCTTCATCTGCAATGGAAGAAAACAAAGTTAAGTCACAGGCAAAGCACACGACTCAACAAACATCACTCATGCTCAAGTCAAGCCTGTGGGTTTGAGTGAACAAGATACAAAGCCAGGTTCAGGCAAGGACCAGCATGAACACAGCTCCCAGGGCATGGTGGGGGAGGCTGTCAACAAGACTTGTCTTGGATGAAGCTGGACCACATCTCCTGCAGCTGCCAAGCAGGACGCACACTGTGCAAGCCTGCAGTGACCGCTGAAACCTCTGCTGACATGGTACACAGGGACAGATTGTAGGGATGAACACAGCATATTTTAAGGGTTGATGAAGCATCTTGAGTTACCACATAAAGGTTTCCCAGTGGCCAAATCTTCTCCACACAAAGATATTTTGGATATGTCTGAGCTGGCATTACTTCTTTTCCCTAGTTTCTTGTGTTTCAGCAAGAAATTAAAGTATTCTAAGATACTACAAGGAACACCACTGTAATGCTTTGACAGCTGTGAAATATATCACGCTATTTTCACAAATTGCTTGTCATGGCCTTTGCTCAGAAGATTTCCCAACTAAATTTTGCAAACTCATGGGTCTTTGATAAGTATCAAATCACATAAGAGCTTATCTCTAAGGAGCAGACAAGCCCTTTGATATCAGCCAGTTTATTACCTTTTGCAGGATTTATTGAGTGCTTTCACAAGGGTTCTCCACCCGTCCTTACTCTCAGTGCATTTATATATACCTTTTAATATATAAAAGCTGGGACACACTGCATAGGACATATTTGGCTGCTCCGTTTTAGAGAAAAATTTGCACTCTTCCAGGAATCCTTCTGCCAATCCTTCAGCTCCAACAAAAGCACACAAATTTTCATAATGACTGTTGCCCACCAGCAATCAAATAGCTCTTCTTTTCACATGTAAACAGCAGTCCACTTTAATCAGCCTTTAATCTGTCAGTAACCCTTTGATAAGAAAACTATCCATTTTATACTTCTTTAATCAACAGAGAAGACCAGGATCTGCTAGTTTTGTGAACAAAAAGGGATTTTGCTGGGATTTTTTGTTTTGGGTTGGGTTTTTTTTAAGGCCACAAAAAGAGAAAAAGCATGAGGATGTGTATGTACATGTGAGTGTTTGAATGAGTTCCACTAGAAATAGCCAGCTGGAGGAGAGGCATTAATCTGCATTGCATTACATCATTAACCAGATGTTAGAAATCACTATTGCCATTTTTTCTTAACCTTTCTCTTCAGACTTCATTTCTTCAGACTGCACAGGACTTTACACTTTCAGAAGACCTCAAGACCCAGGAGCAGAGCAAGAAAATAGAAAAGTTTTCAAAAATAAGTTTAAAAAAACAGAAAGGTTGCCTGTTCTCATGACTGTTCAGTTCATGCATCTACTTGGCTTTTGGGGGCCTCAGTAACCCAGGAAAAAAGTCCCCACAAGCAATCTCAGTTGCTTCAACAGAAAGGATATAGTACTAGATAGATAAGTTAAAACTCTTAATTAAAAGATTAGGTGCAATTTTCCAGCTGGCCTCTGATCCATCTCAACTTTTGTACATCTATACCTAGAAAAAGAGTCTGATCTAATTGAACACACTTATTGTAATTATTGCAAAAGCTCCCATGATTGTCAAGACTATGTGTAATAACAAACCAGAAGAACCAGGAAGTAACCCAGAAAGTTAATTATGAAAAGCAAAACTGCTGCAAGTTTATAAAAAATAAACAAATTCAGTGCATCTCCTCTGCCCTTTGATGTTCCACAGCTTCCATGAGGGCAAAATGGAGATTTACATGTAAGTACTTCTTTAGGTGACTTTTGATTTTTGGAAGTGCTCCCCATGTTTTTAGCTTGATTTTGTCAGAGTCACTGCTGAGTCTCACTGAAATATCACTCTTATTTTGCTCATGAAGCAAGTGCCACACAACCCAGTAATCGCATCTTTCTCTGTGTTTGCCTACATAGTGCACTAGCAGACTGGGTCAACTGCAACAACCTCCATGTTACTCTTTAAACTACTGATAGGTACCACTTCAGTGCCTGTGCAAGATAAGCTATAGACTCAGGATCAACAGAGGAGAAAAATCTCATAAAAGAGGGTGATGAATTTCACCAGCACATTCAATACAGCTACAGCAGCAAGATGCAGACAAACTCAATAGGTCATTTCCACAGGCTGCTGCTGGTGGGACTCAGCTCCCCCAGCTCTGAATACACAGAATACCAACATCCATGTCCAGGATGGTCATTAAGATTCATACCCTGAAAAATATCTAACCTAGCCTCCAGAGAGAAACTCACCTGAACCAATTTACATGCAGGCCTTGGGATGAGATGAGTTGCCACTGTTTGGTAAAATCAATCCCACTCCATACACCTAAAAACTTGCACTCTTTCCCTTGCTGCACGCTGTGAGCTGGTAGAGGATCCCAGTAATCCTTGAACTACCCCAGCCAGGACACCACTGTTTGACACACAACCAGCATTTTACACATTATGGACACCTTCCCCCAGTTTTTTCACCGCCAGACTCAAGCTAAGCTTGACAAGGTAATGCTAGGAGTGGGATCATCTCTAGCCATATCACCCCTGGCTATCAAGGGCACCCGCTTCCCCTCTCCCTGGCAGTGAAGCCCTTCAAAACAAAGGCCCACTCACAGCAAACCCAATAGGCATATATGTAGCAGGAATCACCAAAATCTCATATTTCCAGAGCTCATCTCTCTGTGCTACCACCCCACAGGTTCCAATTCAAAGGCCCATTCCTGACAGTGTCACCCCCACAAGCAGCTTTGACAGCCCATCTAAGTGCAGCTTCCCCGCCAGCCCTCAGGGAGATGAGGAATAGCAGCACCAACAGGTGCAGGCTGTATGTGAGGAGATTGCTTCTAGACACGCGTGGCCTCGTGCCTCAGTGTCCTTGCAAAAGCAGAACATCAGTCTCTCACCCCCACTGTCAGAAATCCCCTGCAATTTTTCTCTAAATGCTCACACCTTCACCCCCAGGAATAAGAAACCACTAGTGTTTGGAAATCAGCAGTTAAAGTCACTGACTGTTCCTTATCTGAGGGTTAATGCTGTCCCCAGCAAGACCTGTTTCCTTCCCCAGGCCTCCTGCCCTGTCACCAGCTCAGCAGACATCACTGGCCCCTTCTTCTCCACCGGAGAGGCAGGATCAGACCTCAAGGCCCCACCACCCCAGCCCTCCACCCCAAGCTCAGACGCTGGCAGCATCCACCCCTGCTCATGCAGTGCAGCACCAGCCTTCTCCCTTGTGCAGATGGAGCGATGGCTCTGCAGAGGTACAGTCCATAAGTCCATACACCCCACTAGTACCAAACTATCCATACACCTTGTTAGTAGCCCACACAACTGTCTAGCCCAACAGTATCTGCTAGTATTTTCCATTAATTTTCAGGCATCATTTCACATCAATTAGTATTCTCTTATTTCATTAGCAGCCATAAAACATTTTGATAGTGTTGCTTCACAGTCTTTGTTTTAGCAAAATTCTGAAGAAACTGAAGTCATTAAAGGTTCACAAGCATTAAGAATTCATGTCAGGGGAAAATAATATTTCCTCACCTCCAGGTGACTGCCTTTCCCTTTCTGCTGGTGTCTATTGCTGTTAGAGCAGATCAGTGTGACACTACACCTCAAGGCAATGCTGTTCAGAGACCAGGCTATCTCTAGTTGCAGTAAAAGCCCAGGCTGATAAACTGCACAGGTTGAGCAGCTAGCATGTAGCAAGATAGCTGCCTATCCTACTATGAAGACAGTAGCTTCCAGCAGAGAGGTAAGGAAACAGTTGGGGACCACAGAATTTTAATCATCACAGCCAGATTTAGCACAGCTGCCTTGGAAGACAACAATGTAGAAAACTACAGTGTCATTTTAGAAGATACTCAGGAACCACACGTTATTGTAACTGCCTTTAGTCCTCCTTCTGAAAAAAAAAAAAAAAAAAAAAAAAAAAAAACAACTAATTCAAAACTCCCTTCTAGCCAGCTAATTAAACAAGTGTTTTAATACTTTGCAGGATCTGGGTCACAATTCAAGTTCACTGGTGGTAATTCTGTGAAGATGAGCAGCTCACACAACTCAGGGTTTGCAGCAATGGGTCAGCTGAGAGCTATAGACCCATGGACAGTCACAGTACCAATTTTGCTTTACAGGAGAGGGTGAAAAAGCTCTGACATTTCCTACTACTACATCTAAGAAAAAAATAAAAACTGATAGAAAGCCAAAGGAAACACAGATGGCTTCTGTTTAATATGATACCATATTGCAATTTAAAAAGGTCTTGTGATATGTTGTGTGACTTACTTCACTTGGAAATGAAAACTTCTAGATTCCTCTAATTTCCTGTCCCTTAAGTTCATGGCAGCAAATATTTGAAAGAAATTGCTCCACTAAGTTTCACTCACTATTAAATTTCAGACAATTTGCAATGCAGGTCAGAGCCCTAGAAGGCTGTGTCCATGTAGATGTTAGATCTGGCACCCTGCTGAAGTTAATGAATCAACAAAATTTTGTAAAATTTATTTTTATTAATTTATTTATTATTATTTTTTCTGGAGTAAAAAGGCTAAGTCCCTGCAGACCATTTTCAAGGGGGACTGAATCCTTGCTAAAGGCTGAGTTGTGGGAAAAAGAACAGAAGAACAAACTTTCTAACAGGCATTTTAGAACTGGTGGAAATACAAGAGTGTTTGCCACGTTTGGAGATCTGTGTTCCTGTGCTCTCTGCAAAGTACACACATTATTTCCCCTGATCTTAGGCAGGATCCACAAGCCAGATTAAAATCCTAATGATGTTTTAGTTGTCTATATCCAAGAATTCATAGCTACATTTAGCTACTGTCTAACCATAGAAATATTGAAACTGTCTTCTCAATATGTTCCTTACTCAATACCTTCCCTTAAGTTTTGTTCATGGAAGATATATGCTTGACCCTAGTTGCTGATGGTGTGTTTTGCACCTGTCCCCAGAAGGGTTTTAAGTGTTCATGACCCCTCTTCTGTTTCCCAGGGTCCAATCTGCAAGGCATTTTCAGAGTATGACCAGCCATTTGAGACATGCCCACAACTCACAGTAGGCACTGTTGACCACTCTTTCCACTGAGCAGTCCTGTTGATGAAGTACTGACACAAGTCACATAGAACTCTAATGCCTCTTTTGTGGTAGGGATTTTAATAAAAATCTATGTTTCTTTATGTTATTCTTCACAGACTAGCTGGTTATTATCTGTTAGTTATTGACTAGTTGTTCATAGTGCTTTTCAGTCTTGCTTATTGAATATCCACTGGGCCACAAGCATGGAAATCTAGACATCAGTGGGGAATATGTTTATCAGAGTCCTGGCTTACATTTGATTCAACAGTGATCATTTTCTAAAGATGAAACATCCTTAGCTGAAGACAGTGCAGTAGGTCACCTTGGGATATGCAGCCAAACCCTGCTTAAGAAGGGTCTCATGTGAAGTAATAAATCCTGTCCAAAATCAGGCAGAGAAGGAACTTGAACTCATATAGTGTCATAGATGGATTCTTTAATTCCACAGGTAAAGAAAGAAAATTTTATTAAAAGATCAAACAGTTCTGTAAGAGACTATGATAGCATACCAAGGAGACTTGCAAAGCTGTGCTCCAGTAATCTAACGAGTAAAATGCATGTGACATATCCTTTGAAACCAGGAGATGACTTTAAAAGTTACATTGGAAGTTTTATTGTTGAGCCTTGGGAGGTTTGTACTTGTAATACTAGTCATGATTCTGGAGCATCACGTTCAGGGTTGCAGAGCTTCGTGCTGAGCACTGAGACCTAAAGCTGATCTGAGATCAGTTACACATTAAATCAGGGGACATGAGTCAGACCTTTTGCAAAATAATTCACAGAAAACTAATCTGTTTATACAGATGTTGCTACTGTTCCCATTCATCCTATTTTGTAAGATACCAGCCAAGACAGCTTGGGCTGGGATAGCTCAGAGGTTTATCCCAACTCTCATTGCCAGCTAGTGACTTGCCTGCTAGGTTAATACTGACATTGACTGTCCATATTTGCTGATAGCTGCAGCATTGAGATATGTACAGAGTCAGTAAAGCTGACTTTAAGCAAGAGGTCACTTTCTAACAAATTTTATTAAGATGCTGAAATCTCTCTGAAGGGCAACAACTACATTTGTGAATTTGTGTAAGATTTTGCAGGAAAAAGTGAGATGCTGGTTTACTGAGACATTTATAAAAAGTCATTAGGAATTTCAATTAGTGAGGAAGTAATTTGGTTATAGAAGCTTGAGAGCATTTCATCAGAGGCAAATAAAGAAGGAAGATTCAGTATCAGATTCAAATCAAATAAGACCATTTTACACCACATGAGTGACATTTGACTGCACTCCTAAAGCACTGCTGTAGGCAGTTCACCTGAGAGGAATGGCCGTAAACCATAATTCACTGAAAAAACTCTGCACTGTAAAAATAAAAGAATGTGTTTTCACCCAGAAATGGGAATTATTCGATAGGGTCCTCACAATGAGGAAAAAATGACCCAACATGGAGGGAATAATATTATAAAAAAGACACATTTGGAAAACATTTACTGATTTGAGGCAGAGAAAGGAAGGGTTACAGTGGATTAAATATGATAAATCAGAACTGGATGACATGGTCCTCCACTAAATGAAAGAGAAAACTAGTAGCAGATGGCTTTGGGAAGGGCAATTCATTTAGTCCTTTTTTTGCTTCAGTCTTTCTGCTTCCATCTTCATTAAGAAAGTAAACCGGGCTCAGATGGCTGACACAATTAACATCAGTGATAAAGTGGTAATGGCTCAGGCTAGAACAAGGATGAGTCAGAGATTACTTATCTGTTACACAAACACCTGGTCCCACTCCCACCATCTCCAGCATACTTAGGGACCTGAATGAACTAATCTTTACACCTTTCAAAATTTGTGGAGAAAAAGAGAAGTTCCAGAACAATGACCATCTTTGAGAATGGGGGAAGGGCACCCAAAAAAAAATTCTAGAATGACAGACTTAAATGCCATGCCAGGATAAATACTGGAAAATATAAACAATCTTTTTGAGGCAACAGGGCGATAACTATCAAGCTGATATAAAGTTTTCAAGACCAAATTATGAAATGCAGCAGAACATGAATTCTCAGTATGAAACTGGCAAAAAGAATGGATGTGATTCTTCTGATCCCTTTCTGTAAAGAGACCAGTGAAAAATGTAGTAAGTGATTTTACATTTGCACACAACATGTACAGAAATATTGCACATAATGCTGGTATCCATATTTTACAAAGGATGGAGAAGAAGGTAGAAGGCTACAAATTAAAAACTAATAGAATAATCTAAGAACTAAAAAATTATTTCTAGTAAGAAATCTAAGATGTTGAATCTAGGGAGCTAACAAACTTGCCCCACAAGACTGAGCTGGCTTGGTCACAGCAAGCACTTCCATGATGACAAATAGCACATTGAAGGGCCCTATGAACCAGCAGAAAGGAAGGAATGGCAAGAATTAATAACTGGAAGTTTGATGATAAAAAATTCAGTTAGATACAAAATGATTTTAGGAAAGACTCTCTATCCTTTCATATCTTCGAATCAAGGCTGGCTACCCTCTGGAACTGCCACAATTTGAAAAAATGTGAAAGTATGCTGAGGGTCAGTAACTGCTAAAGGGAAAAGTATATTCACTGTGTAATTTTCTCTTCCTTTTGATAGAGTCTCCAAATAAGCTAGAACTATTCAGATAGGAACTTCATTTATATATGCAAACAAAAGCTTAATTAATTTAGCAAACATTTAAGGTAACATTTGCTTGGAGATAGAAAATTCAACAATTAGAAAATTAAACAATACTATGCAGTTACCAAGACACAAGCCAAAGCATCATTTGCTTGTAAAATAATGCCTCAATACAGCTTTCTTCTGTTCCTCAAATGTTACACCAAATAGTCTTTTATGGCTCAAAACCAAAGAGTGTCATGCAAGCTTCATGAAAGATTATGGGCATAAACTGACATAGTTATCCAGTTGATTCAGATAATGCTGTACTTGATTTATAATACATTGTTACCAGCTGAAGGTTTGGAGAAGTGTAGTATTGCATAGAGTGAGACCACACTGTAATTCTACTACTGCTTATGTGTATATGAATACACATCAAAAGATAAAACCATGATATAAACTAATCAGTGAACTTAAAATTATGCTGATGCAGAGCTGATGGGTTGTAAATCATGATGGCATGGTAACATTGGGCTTCCTCTGACAAAAGTCAATAGAGGTGTATGTACCATTCAGTTGTACCTGAACCTCACATAAGCACACACCAGAAAGAATGACCCTTCCCATGACAATAAACTACCTGTTTGTGTATGTAAGAGGGGGCTGAACATGAAATGTGAGTCTGCCAAAATGGAGGGCATTCTTCCGAGCCCAGCAACACCAGTGATACAGAAGTGTGCACCATGCCAGGGTCCCCCTGCAAGTAGAGAAGAGACTCTCCTCCCACCTGCAAACCCACACCATACTAGTGCAGAAGACTTTTAAAGCACTAGCTGGTAATGTGAAACAAAAAGTATAGCAGGGATCTTGGCATAAACAAGGGCATTAATGTTTGTGTTTTGTCCACAGGAGAAACACAGAAAGGGCAATGATCCGCTCACAGCTCTGCCTCTCTACCTTAGCAGAAAACTGAGGCACCATCGAAGTAGGTGGCAAATGTAGTCCAGCCTGCACAGTCACACACAAAAATCCCTCTACAAGTCATATACAGACTGTTCAGCCACTGTCAGCCTAAGTTGTTTTTACATTGATAAGCTGAATGTAGAAGGCTTCATAACTCATTACGAGTCTCCTAAGTGTTTATTGCCCCTAAGTGTGATGCATGATCTGAGGGTCATAAAGACACCAAACACACTGTATGGAGCTTGTAGGTTTAGGAGGTCCATGTTTTATTCCTAATTCAGGCTTCGGTGTGTGCAGACAAGAAATAAAACATAGAGAAAGAGAGTAGCAAATTCTGACTCATATTAGTGATTTTCACAGTTTTAATGAGTACTAATAAGTTAATTAAACACATTAGAGTGAAACTATGCCATTTGCTTTAGGAATTATATAATGTAGAGTTTATTTGAAACTCTGAAAATTTATATGACTAATGTAAAATACATAGTCAGATAAACAACTGAAATGTTTCTATGTGGAAGAGCAATTGTTTTGCACTGTGTCACTGGTTAGCTCTAGTAGCTACATGACCACTTACCCTGGTGTGTTAACGCTTCAGCATGGAAAAGGGATTCTTTTTCTAAATTCAAATTCCAATTAGAAAGAGTGAGTGCTTTTATTCCCTTTCCCTCCCTTTTCACAAGTCTCATTTCTTGGTCCTTCGTACAGCTGGGACATGTGTGTGTAGGTCAACAGGGGGAGTTCAGACTCATAAATAACCCTCTCCAGGTCCACTGACATTCCCAAAGCATACTGGTACATCTGATAATAAGCCTGACAGTCAGGAAAAAGGCAGTGTTTCATTGCACCACATAAAACAAATGAAAGATGCTGTTAATTTATAGTACCTACTTACAGGTATTTTAGGAAGCAACTATATTTGTAGACCACAGTGTCCTTCCTTCAGAGTTTGTGGAGCGGCAAATAGCCTAATTCAACTCACAAGGCAAAGCAAACACAGCCTTTGCTCTGAACTAAAGCAGGAGAGGGTTACTGCACTGTGGGAGCGCTTCATGGAAACACATGTCTGACCTCTGTAGAGATTACCACATGTGCAGATTTCCTTCAGCAAGGTCAGAGGAGGTGGCATACCTGGGCCACAGATTTCTTGATAACCTGAAGTTCCAGGCATACACAATTTAGACTGCGCAGTTGGTTATCCAGAAATATTGGGTAGTTTATGGTGTGTGTACAGCAGCCATGAAGTACTGAATTTTCTGGATGGTGCTGCACAGTAACTCCCACAAAACATGTTGATGTGCTTGTGTTGCACAACCTGTAACTCTCACACACTCTCAAAGTGTCATGGTGACTGTGCATTTGCCACGCCATGCAACCTGCTGCCTCAGAAGCCCCAGACAGAGGTAACTGTAGTCATACCCCTCTCCCTCCAGTAAAGCTGTGCTTTGGTGTGAGTTACATTGCAGATGGCAAATCACAGACACGATGAAAACCCTCCCTCACTCTGTCTAGAAGGGATGTTTCCAAGAAGCTGAGCATCTCTCCAGCTGCCAGATGGCCCTCGGGCTGCAGTCTCTGGCTGGGTCTTTCACAAAGTTACACACTAGCTTATTTTCAGGTCTTCCATTCTGCACAGACTAAAAACTGCTTTAATGACTCTTTCCAGCATGTTTCTGGACCTATTCCTTTATTATATTATAAACCTATTTAGAGTCATACCCATTACTAGCAAAGGGTTTCCACTGACCTCACCAAGCAAAGTGGTCTCTTTCCATATTAATACCATTACAGTTATCTAGCCAAAAGAGACGGGTATGTTACAGACTTTAAATGTGAGCTGGTGTGCAGACCTATAACCTTGAACCAAGGAGAAGAGATGGTGGCAGTGAGGCCCCAGCTGAGCATCACTGTGTTTTGTTTCTCTCTCCCCTCATTCATCCCTTTCATAAAACCAGTAACATGCTTTAGTCTGTCTTTTCAAAGCGTTTTTTCACACAGCTAAGGAGATGCTATGGAAGCATTGTTAATGGTATGGTTTGCCTGAAAGTGCCTACACAGATCATATATCATTTGGGTTGTCTCAGACGAGCTAATATGGAAGACACAGATAATCCATTAAACTGCAGTGAGAGAGGAATGTATTAACCCTTTGACACACTCCCGCAAACCTTCCTCAACAAGGCTTTTGTTTAAAAAATAAAGAATCGGGTGGGAGGGTGAGAGAGCAGGTGGGAGAAGAGGAGTTTGAGTCCAAAGATGATACAAGCAAAACCTCTGGAGGGTTTATTCTTACCCATGTGTCCAGACCAGTACAAAGGCTGGGAAAGAAATACTGAAATCCAGTTGTATTAAGGAGAGAGCTGTTGAGTAGCAAAGGGCATAAATTCAGTGTTATTAAAAAATATTAAGAATAGACACGTTACAAAAATCTCACATGACAGAGCAGGAGAGACAAAACTGTATTTCTAACCCAACCACCATCACTTGCATGTTCCCCTTGTCCAAAGCTGCCCATGTCCTCTTTTAAGGAGAGGGTGTATGTACAGAGCCGGTAGCGCAGGTAGAAAGATCGGTTCAACCAGGAGAAATGGCAATTCATTATTCATTTGGTTGGACTGCTCACCAGATCAGAAAACAAGAGAGAAAATAAAAAAGAAAAAAAAATCCTTAACACAAATTAAACAAAAAAAATCCATAAATATTTAGCAACTGTTAATTGAAAGTCTTCACACTTACCGATAAAGTTTAAAGAGCTTAAAGGAGCTACAGTGCAAAGAAATTCTTGACAGGTCCATATCTGGGAGCTCTGAATTTTCATTTAGAAAATTCAACTCTCAATAGCATAGAAATTAAAACATGCCAGATGTTACAGGGATTTGACACAGTTCAACAAGGGTAAAGTTACAAGTTTATTAACTACACCAGCTGGTATTGGAGGATTTACGATTTTTTACGTGACATATAATTGGTGCATGTAAGCACACAAGGGGCATGAAAAAATGTTGTGAAAGACCAACAGAACAAGAACTCATAAAAAGAGAATTTACAGGAAAGCGTAAGGTGGTGTAATAAATTAAACGAACAGCAGAGGTCCTTGTTAAACTCCCTGCAGCCACACAAAGATGAAGAAATGCAATAAAGGATCATTTATTTAGTTTGCCAGCAAGGGTTTTTAAAAGCTTTTCTGAATTACAAAATCTTTTCAAATTATAGCATTTGTAATTAAATCCATCTTCTTTGAACTGAATAGAATATGGGCACTGTAAAGCTGTCCCCAGCCCACACATCTCTGCAGCAAAGGTCAGGCAATGAGTCTGAGCTGGAGCTTGTGAACCATGTGGGGAAGGACTGCTCTACAGTCATGCTCTTGAGCCCATCCTTACACTGATTAAGAAAACATTTACATGGATGCCTAACTTATATTTAAGGAATTTTATTAATTAACAGGGGTAGATGTAAGGAATTTGCAGCTTTAGAATTCACAACTATGCTTATCTAAAATAACACAAAAATACCTTATAACACCTATTAGTTTCTTTTTTTTTCCTTGGGTGCTTGAAAAGGGGGGGCATAAGTAGAATGGTTTTGCTTCAGAGTAGGCAGAGTTTTTCAGTTAATAGCTTTTAGGGACGGGGCTTTGCTGAGGCATACTGCTGTGCAGATGGTGGCATTCAAAAAGTACTTTAAGTTAAATGTAAAGAGAAAAAAAGAGCATATCTTTGTTGGTACTGCATAGACTAGTTTATATTCCATCTGTCTGCATTGTATATGCAAATAGATCACTTTTTCATGGAAAGGTATATATAGGTAAATACATTCCTGGCATAAAAGCATAGTAAAGTACAGCAAATATACGAAAACAACTTAGCAGATGCCAAACCATCACTATTTGAGGTTCAAATTTTACATGCTGGTTGGTATGGCTTTAGGATTTATCCCTCTCAGTCTCTACCAGGCCAAGGAGAGAAACAAGTAACACTTGGTCCTGGTAAATCCTGGCAACTTTTTCTCCAAAATCCTGAACTTCAGAACACACACTTCATAGCTGGCACTGACAGGAAAACTGGTTTTCCTACCCAGTGAAAATCTGAACAAATTAAGCCAAGTTACAGACCCTTCAAAGGTATAGTTCATGCATGTTCAATAGAAACCATGTTGACTTTTGCAGCTAAAACATCTGAAGACTCTGTACAATGAGGCACAAAACTGCACTTTTGAGCTTTTAGGTTTGGTCCAGGTACCTCATCTGAGAGACAGATTTCTATGTATTTTCACTGTTCCCCTTGCTGGGTCTAAGTAGAGCAGAAGAAAATGCTTAACTCCACAATGCAAAGGTGTCCTGAGGAAAATGTTCTCTGTTGAAGGATCAGAGAGTAAATCCTACCAGCAAGGACACTGGAAAATCAAGCAGAGAGATTGCTACTATCCACCTCTGACTGGCCATTCAAAACCACAGACATTTCCATCTCAACCTCTGTAGCTGTTTCCCATTTATGATGATCTTGTTTGTCTAACCAGCTTGTTATTAAAAAAAAAAAAAAAAAAAAAAGAAGTCATTAACTGAAAAACCCAGCTTCTTGAGTGATGAGTGCTACAGAAAGCCCCAGAGAAATCAAATGCTTAATAAATGTACAGTATGCAATTCAATGTCATGGTTTTGTGTGCAGTGATTTCTGTTACAGTGGTGCTCTGAAGGGCTAACTAGGAGCAGACCTGCATTGTGCTGAGCACTGTGGGTGGGATTCCTGCTCCCAGCTGGAGTTATCTGTGCCTTAGACACTCACCAGAAGCTAGACTGGACTCTGTCTAGAGTAAGTGGAAAGAAATAGGCACCTCCAGGTGATTCATCTGCTCTACCTCAGACCGGCAGAATCACTCCCTGGAGGTGCCTGCCTCACTCTGTTGCCTACAGAAATAACCTCAGGGAATGATCTTAAATCAGACAACCATCTCTTCGACACCTAACCCAGGTGAGTTGAATCCAGAGCTGGAGAAGCACTTTGACAAGTTTTTTGTGTACATTTTGTCACCTCACATAGCCAGCAGTCAAAAGTGAGGTACCCAGACAAAACTAATCAGCTTTTCCCCATTGCAGTCAACAGAGTCACCCAGGGGCTACTACCTCCTGCCTGTGACACTTGGTTTAAACTTCAGGTTCAACTTTGTGATCATTCATGTTAGATGAAGTAATGACCTCCCTTCATGTTTTTCTAGAATATACAAAACAAAAAAATTACTATCATAGCCATCTTTAAAAGTGGAAAACAGATAACATATGTCCTCCTACTACTATTGCAACTGCAGTGCAGTGTAAAAATCCATAAGGCAGATTCTCACCACCCAGGCAGGTGCAGCTCACAATGAGATGTATTAACTAGCAATGGACCCTTCTAAAAAGCTAAATAAACAGTTCATGCATGGCTATGGGCTGTGGGGAGGTAGATACACTCACAGGATGCTGAAGAAAGGCAGTGGTCCTCACATGGCCTGGAAAGGCAGCTACCTTGTCTGATAGTAATGGCACCTTGCAAGAAGAAGCACACTCAGCCTTTCCTATTGAATCTGATCTTGGTGCTACAGCTGCATCAACCCCATTATCAAAACTACGTGCTTCAAAACCCAATTAATCTTTACAACTTCATCATCAGCTACTTTTTATCACTGTAGAGTGCATGTTAAGAGTCAACCAGAAGTCAGGCTGGAAATTTGGAGCACAGCTCCTCTGCATGCTAATACCTTCTTTTACAAGGCCACATCTCCTTTCAGATTCAAATGTGTTTCAGACGAAGTTCAGCCATACAGATAATTCTAAGTATTTCTAGCAGAGTGTCATTTTTTCTTCTGTCATTCTTGTTACAGGCAAAATATTGGGGCACATCTGACAGGCACATTAATGCCCCCAGTTCCAACCAGTAGCAAGACTGAAAATGTTTTGCTATTAGGCATGCTTTCACAGAGCACATCTATGCATGTGTACATGGCTGGACACGGATCAGACAGACACAAAGAGCACTCACATGAACACAGACAAAACCCACGACCTCATCTTGCTCCCCTCTCTGGCTGAGCAGGACCGAGGTCTGCGAGTGAGAAAACATATATATGCACATATGTATATATGCACACACAGATGCACACACACACACAGAGATGTAGAGTCTTTTGCCCAGCAAAAGGTTGGAAAGGAATTTAGCTAGCAGACAGGACAGGCTGTGCTGGTTCGGTGCAGTGCATGGCCAGACAAGCATACCGACCAGCAAATTGTTTACATGGACAGGTCCTGTTTATCTTCTTATTCTTCTTATTTTCCCACACTTGTCCCTGCCCAAATCACCAAAATCCCCCCTGGTTCCTCCCCTAAAGGTCCCATAATAAGTCTTGTGCCATCCTGAAATGCTCTTTCATGACATGCCCCAATGTGTCCCATGCCCCAAGACAGTAACCCCTCAGTTATGAAAGTGCCCTGGCATTGACTCATCCTGATGACTGTCACACGAAGCTGAGGCTCTCCTGGGACAGCTGGGGGGGACCAGAGAGGGTGTCCCCTCCTCTGAGCCTGCAGTTTGGGTTCCCACTTGACTTTGCTGTTGTGCTCCTCCAGGCATATAGAGACAGGCTGATGATATCAGGGCTGAAGGCTCCAGCCATTATTTGGGCTTCCCCCCCCCCCCCCCAGTATTGTCTCTCTTGTGCCCCTTTGTGGATGTGCAGACAATCTTTTATTTAGCAATTCTTATTTCTCTTTCTAGTCCCCTTTTCCTGTCTTCACTGCTCTCTAAAACACCACCCTGACAGCTGTAAATTTCATAAGGATGTTATTCACTGCTTTCCAGGCCAGGAAGTGAGGAGCTAATCCTGACATCACACAGATAGATATCTTTTCCCATTTAACACATTGTTCTTTTTACAGCCTTTCTATTGTCAGCTAGCCAGATTTTGATCCACGTGATGGTGTTCATACCACAGCTGGTTTGGACTGACTTTGAAATGTTATCTAATACTTACTAAAATCCAGTTACATTTCATCTCTTTTATTCACTTTATCTATAGATTTGGTCATCCTGTCATTAAACAGTACTGAGTTTACATGATAAAATATGTATTTATAATTTCTTGCTACTTTAAGGTCATGATTCATTATCACATTTAGCAAAGTATCTCATATCCTTAAATGTTTTCTTTTTATCCCCTTGTAATATTAAAAGTTAGAAGACTTCTCTATTGATATCATGTTTGTACATCTCATATCTCATATACTAGTCCTATATTCATTTCAAGGTGTAGTCTGTCACTTTATAACTGATCATCAGCTGATTCCCTAACAAAATGCCGTCCCAGCCCATTCAGACACATTTATGCCTCCCTTAGCAACGTGTGCAGACCCAGTCCTGAATAGTACAGTTTCACATGAAATTGAGCACCTGTGTTTTCAGATGCAGGGTCTATGATGAGGTCCTCCTGAATCACAGGCAATGATTATACCAAACTTTGCAGCACCTTTCAATAGAGACAAACAATCTGAGGAGACCACCTTTAGCAAGAATGCTTTTGTGTACTTGAACATGAAATAGTTACAAACCAGTTTAACTTTCTTTGTTTCATATCACTGGACAAAGAGAGAGAAGAAACATGTAAAGAGTTGGAGTGATATTACACAGCTTTTAGAACATGTGTCAGTGGCATCCTCAACACTCACATTTATCATGCCTAAGTCCAGAGAGTGGTTCATATTCATCCAAGCCGTACGCTTTCCAGCATAGAAGTTCTGGTGAACTGTCTGAAGCATCAGCCTCCTTGATTACCCAGTCAAATGAGGTATGATTCAGCACAGCTCAAGTATAACTGCATCTCTAGTAAGCAAAATTATGTAACAAAAGGGTGGTGATACTCCATCTTTCCTCTCTGTTTGCATATCCTAAGTGCTGCTATTTATTTCAATCATTGGTGTTTTCTGTTTCCAAAAATTCTATCACTCTGCTTTTATATTAAAACCTCACTTAGAAGATTTCTCAAGTTTCAGAGTCCTCCCCTGACAATATGCAAATACAGTACTACCACATGAAAACACTGCCAATGAGTTTAGCCAGGAACACTTCAAAATCAAACAGGATACAGAGCAAATACATGAAAACAATTTCCCATCTATCAATACTTTATGTAACCAAATGATCAAATGATTTCCAAGCAAGAAACTAAATTTCAGTGAGTGAACTGTTGATCTTTGTTCCACATGCTGTGCATTTAGTACCGATTTACCATCCCTATACCGATATATGTTCTGCTAACTAATCGCATACTGATTTATGGTTGTTACACTTAAATGTCAGAAAGTTGCCACATATGGTACGTAAACTAGAAAATTACAAACAGCTTCCCATGTAGATTTGTGGCTATTCTTCCAAATAGTTTGAGATTCTTGATTTTGGGGAAAGCTGAAAATTCCTTATTTATCCCACACACTAAGGTTTTGCAGAAAAATTTCATTTGTAACAAATAACTTTTCTTTTGGATTTCAGTTTTGTCTGTCAGAGGTAGATGCATTTTTATATGTGATACCATTTTCCATACCCTTATTTATCCCTGAACATTGAGCATCACTTTAGCACTCCCTCATTTAATGTGAGCAAGGACACACAGTGTCACTTTTCCTGTTTCCAGGGTGACTGCTGAAGTTTTTACCCAGCTGGACCAACGGGAGGTGACGCATCCAGCCCTTCCGGGAATTAAATTACATCCACTGAAACACTCACTGCTCTTTGCCCCATATATATGGTATCCTCCAGCCACAGCTCTCTCCTGTAACTATATATCTGTCTAGTAAATCAAGGCAAGAAGTGTCTTCATACAAGAGACTGCATTTATTGCCAAGGAGAATCACTCACAAAGGCAGAAAATTTATTTTGCGCTTTTTTTTTTAACCAGGTTGCACGTTGCACTGCCACAAACATCAACAGCAAGAGCTGGATCTGAATTTCTCCTTACTGTGTCATTTTTTCACCCTTAAAAAATAATCTTCTAACATATGATTTCACAGAGAACAGAATTTGGTTATGCCACACTGCCAGAGAAATGATGGGAGACTATAATGTTAACTAGATACCAGATAATTAAGGGGGAAAACTTTATTTTAGCAAATTACATCTCTCTCTTTCAAGCAACTACACATTTATTGGTATGTCTGCTTTTTCTGAACTTAATTAAATCAACCAGTCCCCATATAAGCTTGCACAGCTGTATTGCCTTCCTGCAGTTTCAAATATTTTTATAATCTTGGGTGGAGCGTGGGATACCAGGTGCTTCAGTAACTAACTCTGGAAACAGCTGAATTTTTTTTAAAGTATGTTATACTCCCAAAGTGGAAATAAACATCTCTGCATTCCCATGACTAAAGAATCCTCTTTTATTCTTTACCAAGCAGCAACCAGAATACAGACTATTAAGAAAATAAAACAAAACAAAACACACTGCAGGGTAGGATAGGGAATTTTTAATGTTTCCTGGAAATAAATAAGCGAACATTTCTTCTTTTCTTTTCCCTATGTGAATAAAAAGAATGCCAAATTTAAAATTTTTATCATACATCAGCTTCTCCCTTGATGTTAAAAAGTGATGTGGGCATTTTAAAGCAAGCAAATATGCTTTCATTTTTAATTAGATCACTCTTTGAAGTGCTCAGTATTTTGGGAAGGGTGAGGAGGAGAAACAAATGAAAGATGGGGAAATGTTAAATGATTTTCTAGCTGTTTAAATCTAAATGTTAATCACATATACCCTGATGGGTTGCAATATTAAATAATACGCTGTTAAAGCACCTCTAGAACTTGTTATTTTCTCAGGGATCTCACATTTAATATAAATGTGTAACCAAAAATGAATGAAAAAGAACTGCTAGATACCAAACAGCCTTTTGCACAGCATGTGGTAGACAGGATTACTGTGATGATGGAACCTTTGCTGACTACAACAAGTCGAAGAATTTGGAAGGTGTTGGGAGTTAGCTGCCCCTTTGCTACAGGTTTGATTCCCCTCTCAGTAAGGTCTGTGACCACACTGTCAGTGACTCACACAGTGCACCACGTAGATGTTGTGCCCATGAGTGGTCCCTCCTGAGCATTTTTTAGCGACTCAAATACACCCAAACCTCAGCTGCCAAAGGCTGCTCCTACAGCATTGTGCACACAAAGCTGCTGGGAGAGTGATGGAATCATCCATGATTTCTTTTGATATTATTCTTACCACCCCTCTTTCTTCAACATTTTCTGTCTCCATGCCAAGCAACATCTCTCATTACAAGCACACACGCCCCGCTCAAGTTACCGTTTTACTCTGAAGCAGGTTTCAGGTGAAGAAGGAGGCATTTTGTGCCCATGCGGTAGCAGGAGAATGAACTGTCCCTGCCAGATGACTTTGCTGGTCGGCAGCCAGCGCTGGCTCCATGGCTTCACTCTCACACACTCACTGCAGAAATCCAGAGCATCCATGCAAATTTCAGCTGTGCAGCCCCAGGCCAGCTCAGGATAGGGTTTATAGCCTCATTTGGAGAAGCCGCCAGTCACTGGTGATTCCAAAGGTCTGCAGTTGCCATCAGCCCTCAGCCTTCCTCCAACCTCCAGATACCCACAGCAAAATTAATACTAACACACTGCCAAAACCAGAGCCTCACAGACTGCTACTCTCAAAGCTGAGCAGTGGAAACTGCTGAGGGAGGCAACGTTTTACACACTTTGGTGCCAAAATTCAGATGCCTAATATCTAGGATTGGGAATGTAGCCTCCATTTTCTTCCAGCTCACAGAAGGGCAACCCCAAAAACCTCTGTGCCCCTTCCTGGAGAAGATGCTTGCCAAAGGGCTGTACTTGTGGTTTGCATTCAGCTGTCTCACCTCAGAGCAAAGACGTGAGGGGAAGCAGAGACTACTGACCACAAAGCAATCACACAGCAGAGTCCATTTCGCACCGGACCCCCAAAGTCATACACTGTCAACAATTTCTCCTTTTGGCTTCATGTATCCTCCCTTGCCTTCCATGTAATTATACAGCACATTTGGATGTACAGCAGAAACCTGCAACGCCATGCACCAGTAATGCCACAGCATGGATATATGACCTTACTGCTTACGTTGCACCTTGCTTCTGTCTCCCTCAGCATGTGCAGATGATTACACCTCCTGCAAGAAGGAAGTGATGGACTAATAGCTATTTGTATTAACAGCTAAAAAAACAAAGCTGTGAGACTTTGCTTTGGCTCACATCAGGTTTTCCTGAATGTGTTCCCTTGCTGCAGAGAAGGTCAGCTTCTGTCTCTAAAAATTAACTCTACCACATCTTCAGCTCCAGGTTGTGGCCTAAGAGTAACCACTGTAATTACTTTGGCTGTGATGTAAATTTAATGTCAAAAAGCCACCTCCATCCCAATACTTCGTATTCTTTCATTCTGCCATTCTAGACATATGGCTGGCACCTTTCTCTGCTTATGCTAGGAAGTATCTCCAAA
Source organism: Strix uralensis (assembly GCF_047716275.1). Classification (NCBI taxonomy): domain Eukaryota; kingdom Metazoa; phylum Chordata; class Aves; order Strigiformes; family Strigidae; genus Strix; species Strix uralensis. The sequence continues at coordinate 53,566,085 of NC_133974.1, read as the reverse complement.
GACTGCTTTATTCAAGAAAACTTGAAACAGTTTATATTCTCACAGTTTATATTTATTTGTTTGCTTCATTTTTACTTTCTGTCTTTATATTCCCTTGGTTTTTAATTTGAAACTCAAAAATGTTTATTTCCTGTCCTTTTTCAGTGTGGTCACACCAGACCATGGTGGAATACTGCCCCAGTTAGTTGCCACAAGGTATGTATTATAGAACATAGGACTACTGAATTTTCATCTGTCTATGCATTTGGCTTCCATCATCACTAATATTAACTTCCACTACTACTCTTTTGCCAGGTCCCATGGACCACTGACAGCTGTGGAACAGTAACACCTTGCTTTACCTACAGGAAAGCAAGATTTGGGGAGGAAAAAGGCGATCTTTCAAACATCACCAGGAAGCTTATATCAGCTCTAACCCAGAGGTAAAACAGCTGACAGAACAAGGAGAGTTTACTTTAGAAATCCACTTAGACATCTTCTGGATCTGTTCACTCCTGGCTCTTTGCTAAGACAGCTTGACAGCTGGCATATGTATTTGACCCTTTCTTCAACGGTTACAAAAATATTTCTTGATTATAAATGTCATAGAATACTGCTTTCATAGATGTTTCTAAATTCATCCCTTTTGTATTTACCAGCCTGGGACATCTTGTTAACACCTTTCCTTATACAACACACAGTTTAGTTGTATATGGGAACAGTTAGCTATGAACAATTTGGTGTGACTGAAGAGCAGCTGGTTTTCATTACCAACATGAGCCTGATAAACACTCCAGTTAACCCTAACACATATGATCTATACAGGTCACAGTAGTTATCGGCGGTCTTTTTCATTTACAGAAATAATATTTGCACTGGCCTGTCCATAACGCAATGGGTAGGATGTGAAATGAAATTCTCAGAAAAACCAATTCAGCTGTTCTCAAAACTGAATCTCTTGTGTGTTTGAGAACTTGAAAAAAAAAAATAATCCATTTTTAATAAGCAGCTGTCTCACTTTAAATGAAAGGTGCTATCTCTGACATGGGAAATGCACATGCAGAAGCTACACTGAAACAACATTTTAAGACCGCAAAGTCAAATGCGAGACGCCTGAATTCAGCACATTTCTGTATATCTATTAAGACACTGCTTCTAATTACTGAAATGGATAACAAGCTTGTCTATTCTTGTCCAGTACACTAGAGTATGGTGTTCACTTAATGAGCATCCCACTGGTAATTTGTTTTCTCCTCATTATTCAGTATCTGGGCCTCAGTTTCATGTACAGCATGCTGCTCAGCTGTTCATTTTCCCAATGGGTTTTTCCATGGGCTTGGCACAGCATCTCAGTGATTCACAAGCGGCATGTTTACATGTTGTGGGAATGTGGCTGTATTTTACAAAGAGGAAGCTGAAAGAGAGAGACATCCACAGGAAAAGTAGCCGCTGATTTTGCAACACATGATTAGACAGTAGTTGCATAGGTAAATTTTTAATGAAGAAATCCCCTAAGAATCAGGAGGCATCAAATGTCACTGACTGGTGGCAGCAGTCCTTTGGCACAGGGCACTGTGGAAACAAAAAATTAAGACAAGTTCAAAATTTGACCAGAAAAACTCAAGGAAGAAAAATCTATTGAGGACCATTTGATACAAAGATGACAAAGTTGTTTCAGAAGATGGTTGAACACTAATTTTTGGAGACTGGGAAAATACCACAGAGAAGTATTACTACATGACAGTCTTGTGTGTCAAGGTGCTTTCTAACACGCCTGTTCTTGGCCACTGTCAGAGACAGGATATGGGGGTAGATGGATTATTGGTCCTGATCTGGCACAGCCATTCCGATCTCTGCTCTTAAATAAAACTTGTCTTAACAACAGTTCTAAATTTGGCCTAAGACGTCGCGTGGCTCCATATCAACCAGTATCAACCTTTAGGAGTTTTTTAGCATACCCAGTAGCAATATGTTTGGCAGAAGGTGGATGGTGTATTTTAAGATGTCTCTGGAATTCAGAGGCAGCCAAATACTTCTGGTTAAGGTTGTGGCCTAAATGATTAGCTGATTAATAGACTATGACTTTCAGAGTTGCTCAGTTTCCTCAGTGACACCTCTGCTTTTGAAAATATTAGCCTTTGGCTTCCTACAAAATCCCATAAAAATGTAGGAGCTTTCAATTGCATAACTGGAAAGTGAAACCAAAAAAAGGTATACATGAGAATGTCAGCAACTCGTCATGCTACCTGACATATCTTTTCAGTACTCCTAAGAAAATAAAATAAATAGATCTAATATGTGTAGCTTCTTTTAGGTAGGTCATCCTTATTTCAGACTTTTCCTGTCAGAAGTCACTAATTTTTTTTAATTGTTATTATTTTTTATTTCTTTCTTTGTATGGAGCAAGGACTTGACATCTAGCTATCAGCATGAATCACAGAAGGAACTGAGAATCCATCAACGCATACTGACAGAGTGATTTGTTGCCACAGTTAGTCAGAAAAGTTTTTTAAGATTCAGAATGGGATCTTGGGTCTCAGAAGTCTCCTCCTGAAAACAACACTGTCCTGGGATTGAGGAAAGGACAGTAAGGAGACAGTAAAGCAGTAAGAACAGGAAGGGTTCCGTATCTTGGATAAGACCTTGGATGTGATTACTGCCTATGGAGACTTCTCTCCTTACAGCAGCTCCATAGCATAGAAATCATTAAATAATCATGGGACTGAGAAGGCAAACTTTACCGCTTGCTGGTTCCAACTTGGAGAACGCATAGCAAGTCCCAGTTCCTGATCACAAAGTGGAAAGCTAGAACGAGGGCCTAAACCCAGCATTTAGGTGTCCCAGATGACTGTCTGGACCAGCAGCTTGTTGCTTGCTTGGGTTGATCTGAGTAAGGGAGAGAGGTTTTGTGGAAAGGGGTTTGGGAAGAGTTGATTTCTTTTAACTTTTGAAAGCCTCTGAACTGTTTCTGTTCTGTTTTTCCTCTGAATGGCAGATGTTCAGAAACCACAGGAAGTCCTATAAGATGAGAGAAGCATCACCCTTTCCACCAGCTTTCTTTATGCCAAATTTCTTCTTCCCTCCTGGGGTCCAACAGGACATGGCAGCTCCATGCAGGTTTATACATACAGAAACCTCTTTTTTTTGCCTGGAGTTATGATGCACAGGTATACACACTCATTTTGGGTCAGGTTTTGAAATAAATTATAACCCAGCCTAGTATCTTTCACATAATTTCCACCTGAAAGAACTGATCAAGACACGTCTTTCTCCACCAGTAGGAAGAGTCTCACCTTCTCATGTTATAGCCAGCAATTGTTTCATGTAAGCAGTTTTGGGGCAAAGACAAGAAACCAGGTGTTCTCAGCTGGGCACACTAACCTCCAAGGACTCATCCATACCACTAAAGTGAACAGGGCATGGACCCAGCCTCTGGAGTATGATCATCCATTCTCTTAAATGTTTATAATAGTTCCTGGTCCAATTTTGGCTCACTCAACACAGTTTGGAGGATAGCAAAGATAAGGACTGTTTTCAATAAGAAGTTTTTATGCAGTCTCCTATTTACAGGGAAAAAACATGTCTGTGAATGCAAACTCTTCATTGTGCTCCTTTGCTTCAGGGTCAGGACTAAGACCAGGACAGGTCTTTTTTATCTAGAGATAGACCGTGACCCATGTGATTTGGGGTGAGGGGAACAGCTGGCCTACAAAGTATTGAAATCTCTGCACCGTCTGATAGTTAAGGCATTCTTCTGCAAAACGGGACCTTCAGACATGAGTCCCACAAGGCACAGGAAAGTTTTAAGCTTGGATCTGCTTTGAAGGTAAATTTCCTGACCAAGCCAGGGAGCCTGTGCACATACAGCCCATGGGTTCCTTTCAAATGTCCTGCAGACACAACATTTGCATTGGTTTGTGCCATGTTGAGCCTGAATGCAAGGGAGTTTGACAAGTGCTCCCTCCCAGAGATTGAGATTAGTGCACACAGAACAGGCACAAAGACAAGTCTAAGTCAGGGCAATATAAATGTGTTAATGCCTCACTTTTACTGCCTATAACAGTGAATCTTTATTTGTGCTGGAGCCCAATGCTGTTACATTATGATTGGACACTGACAGGCGATTGTTTAATTTTCTGCCTACATCAGACACCAGAGTGGATTGCTAAAATGGAGTATGTTACAGCTCTGCTTATAAGCCCTATGGTCATTCTTCCTTAGCTTATCCTGACACTTGAGCATAGTCTGAATATCCCAATACTTCTGAAATATAACATTCATAAATTCTGAAGAGCCAAACTGTGAGCATAATTCCCCTACCTACTATGCTCACACACATGTTGGAAAAGAGCTTTCTTTGTGTTGGTACAATAATCTACTTCACAATTACCTGCAGCACAGCAGGCTTGTCTAATTGGAGAGATAATGTCAGTGGAATAGCTTCCTGATGTAAAATATTGTAAACAGAACTGTGTAGAGAAAATAGTCATTTTGACATTTTTTTAGTGACAGCATATTATGCCAGTAGTTCTGCCACTTGCATTAAAGTATCAGCATAAAGAATCAAAGAGTAGATAATGCTGGTTTGTTTTACAAATTGACAATTTACTGAAATGCTGAATCTCAAAACCAAAAAAATCGAATTATTCATGTCAATGGTATCCCTATCTCCAATAAATTTAATCTGGAGCAATAAGAAAATTCAGCAGGATAAGACTTTGATCCTCCAGAGCTTAAATATATGTGATGATCTTACTTCTTTATTGTTAGTAGTGCTACTGAAATCAATAATAATGAAGCTGAGTCCAGGCAAAAGCTTTTGCAGGATTGAGAATAAGGTACAATTCAAGGTAGCTGGCAGTATCAGTCTGACTCTGAAAGAGCAGATGTCACCTGTTTTTATTAAGTTTGGCAAATTGTCTCCCTTTCATTTTTTGGAAGTTATTTTGGCAAGCTGACAATCTTCTCCTTAATTTCTGAGTTATGTCAAACTTGTGGAAAGACACAGTAATTTTGCTTTCCTGAAAGTCTCATGTAATCCTATTTTTACAAGATGTTACCCATTGCATTTCAAAAATAAATCAAGATAGTTCTGCACCACAGAGGCGTAGATGTAAACATCTGAGAAAGCTTGGTCTTGGTAATTATGTAAAAAAACATTTATTGTTCACTAATTGTCCTTTTGCCATCTGCTTCCCATCTATACATTTCTCTCTCTTTGTCAAGCATCTCAGTTGTAGGTTCTCTGGGGTGAGTAACTAGACATTGGCCTCACAGGAAAAACACATTTAAAGATATATGAGACTAAATTTAAAAGCTGATCTCTATGGCTTTGTCTCTCTTCTTAGTATTGTAACCCATCAGTGACAGAGACTTCTCCTTATTGCAAAATATATGCATGTAATGCAGCAGATGAAAAATAAGAACCCATTCATTGTCTCTGAGTGGATGATGTTCTGAATGAAGAGGGCCTTGCTGTTCAGAAGGGAGGAAGACTAGCTCTTGCCCAGCTACCTCTCTTCAAGAGGAACAGTGGAAGGAAATGTTTACTTAAATATCTGTGACTCTTTCTTGATGTTCTACACCTTTCACTGCCTTCTGGGACTGTACTTACAGTCATATTACAGTCATATTTAAATTTCCTAAAATAAAGGCCGGGTCCTGAACCTGATCATTGCAAGGACCCTCCCCATGTGTGGGAAGGTATGTGTGTGTGTGTGTGTGTGTGTGTATTTAGATGCATACTTTCATGACAATACTGTAGAATCACATAATCACAGAATTTCAACAAGTTTTGAAGGGACCTCTGGAGGCCATCTGGTCCAACCTGTGCTCAACGCTGGGTTACTTACAAAGTTAGATCAGACAGCTAAAGGCCATGTCCAACTAAAGGCCGTAATATCCCCAAGGATGGAGATCCCACAACCCATTCTGGCAACACCTCACAATGCTCGAACAGCCTTGTGTTGAAAAATGTTTTCCTTGCTTCAGCCAGTGCCCGTTGCCTTTCACTCCCAGCACTGTGTACCTTTAGGAAGAGTTGGGCTCTGCCATCTTCATAACCTCATTTTGGCAGCTGAAGACAGCAGCTTGCTTTCCCTTCCTCCCTTAATCTCTCTTCTCAGGCCACATACTCTTCCTAAACATTTTCCTTGGCTAGACTCGCTCCAGCTTGACAGTATCTTGTACTGGGAGCCCCAAACTGGACACAGTATTCCACATGCAGTCTCACAAATGTCAAACTCTGGAGAAGAGGTAGTAGTCATTCCACTCAATCTACAGCCTGTGGTAATGTAGCCCAAAATGCAGACAACCTTCATTGCTGCAAAGGCTGACTCAGGTTCAACTTCTTGTCCACGAGGACCCCAAGGTCTTTTGCTGCAAAGCTGCTTTCCAGACAATAAGCTGCAGTCACATCTCCTTGAAGCTCCATGAAGAGCTCAGCATTGCTTGATGTCACTAGAGGTTTGAGTGACAGACCTGAGGAGTAGCATCAAGCTGAAAGACATGTTCCCCTTCTCCCTGCACCATAAGCAATATCACAGGACAAGCCAGGAAAAATGTCTCCTGTAGAAGATCACAGTGCTTTACAGAGGAAGTTGGAAGACCACGGGAAGACCTGTTAAAAAGATTTCTTAGCACTGAGCTAGGAGGTCCTCAGTTCCATGCAGGAGGGACCTGCTTCCCAGAATCCAGAGGTCTTGGGGGTGTGAGCTGATAAATTCATATGAAGAAGTTGACACTTTTCAGCACTGATGTTTCTGACACTTATTAGGTGGTAAGGATGTCAACAGACTATTTAGTAACAGATGCATGCCTGTGTGACTGTGTCTTTGTGTGCACACACATATTTGTAATGCAACACAGGTTTAAAAGAATATCAAACAAAACAAGAACAGCATAAGTTATTATCAATATACTACTAGCAAGATGAGCATAGTTAATTGTGATACACTGGAAAACATGAAAAAGGTCATCGCCTTGTAGAGGACTTATAACATATTCTGATACTCCTTTTTTGTGTTCAGCCCAAGTTGCCACATGCCCATCTGTGCAAGCTTGGGAATAGCCAGGAAAATCCCCATACTGTAAATTTCCATTTCCAATGCATGGTGCTGCTGGACTTGCTGCTAGCATGTGCACTAGCTGTGCTAAACACAAGGGGGAAATAAGGCTGAGAAAGACTTTACTGAGAGTTGTAAGTTCTTCCAGGGAAGGACCCCACTACCCCCAAGGTAAGAGCCATATAGGTTTCCCAACATAAGGCACAATTATTATATTTGCAATAATCAAAAAAAATGCTATTGCACTAAAAGGGACAGAAGACAGAGCTGAAATAATTCATCTGAAGCCACATGAGACTAGAAAGGACAAAGAACTGAACCAGTGCAAGCCCATGTGCTAACCACCACACCATCCTTCCTCCCAAATCCTTTTTCTTCCTTTCCACCAAGTTTCCTCTTCTGTGTTTTGTGACTTGTTTTGTTCCTCAGGAGAAACGGCTGCATATGCTGATAGAAATGTCAAGGGGTTGAGGTTTTTTCTTATCTTTTTTTCTCAGTTACGTTCTTTGATTTTTTTCTCCAGAAATAATAAAACTAAATATCTTCTCTCATCTCTGCCTCCAAAGCCAGAGAAGGTGAACAGCAACTACAGTTTGGAATGCTTGTAGCTTAATGCAGATTCTATTTCCATTTCTCTTTTCCTGTCTCAAATCAATCTCTTTTCATAGCTTCTGACTTCTGTGCAACTTGAGTTATCAGCACTAACTAAAAATTTTCGAGTTGAAAGGCACACATGAGATGCTTCACAATACTCATTTAACTGCAGCTTTGATATTGTCTGGTCTATTGAGCACTCACTTTCCTCAAAAAAATGTTAATATAGTAAGTCTCCTGAAGCATCTTTCTAGACTTTCTAACAAATTAAATTAAGAGGGGTAAAAGTATGAAAAGCAAACAAGTCAGCTATAGTACCTCTTAGAGTTTTTCTATCTAAGTCTTCAATTCTACTTGCTGACTGGTAGACCAGGATTGTTGATCAGTTATGACAATAACATCACCAGTTCAAAGTCAATCCCACTGCTTCAGGACATTTCATATACAGAGTAAGAGCTATTCCTGACTTTGAAAACTCATTTTCTTACTAGGACCAAGAGGCAAGAGTTGGAAGAAGAAAGCAGTATCATGCTACTTTCCAGAGGAATATGGTTTGTACTTTTCAGAGAGTTTCTAAAGTACAAAATAAATTACTAAAAAATAAAGTACTAAATTTAGTTTCAGGTATTAAATACAGAAAGTTTCTGAGACATTCAAGAACTGAATCCATTTGGTTCTACAGCTGTACCGCATTGTTGTCAGAGATCTGGCTGTCTAACAGCTGGGGTGGGTTTGCATGCAGCCAGGGTGTAGGCTGCCACACAGCCAGGACTGAACCACCGGTGCTGTGGCTGGAGTCCTCTCAGGCTGTCTGCTGGAGGTGGTAAGGTCAGCTTGTCTGCTCACATTAAGCAGTAATGCAGGGGAGGTATTCTGTTGATCATTCACAGAGATATGTTTGTCACAGGGCACATAGCTTGGTATTTCGGATGCATCAGCTGAACAGCTAGCTCCACAGTGGTGTGAACCGAGCAGCAGCATCCTTGGTCAGGCAGTCCCCATGGCTGTTGCACTGGCAAATGGACTTCATGGCCCTTTGACTAAGACCACATCACATCCACAAAAGGAATGTACCCTTTACCTGTTTGGGTCTCACCTCTGCCCACCCCCTTCATGGCTCTTCCCCAGGCCCCACAGTTGCAGGAAGCCCTTCCTCCAGGAGCAGAAAGATATCTCAGTGCTGAAGTCTCCTTTTTGTGTGAAGCTAATGGAGTCTTTGTGCACATAATCCCTGTGGTCTGAACATCTACCAACTGAGTAAGGAGCTCTTTACCAACATAGGAAAGAGGAGTGAGGAGCCAACTCAAAAGCCTAACCTAGAAAATAAAGACATAAATTTAGTGTGAGAATGCCTTTGTCACTACCTTTGGGTGAACAAGGGAAAGTGCAGATGCATCCACACGCATTTCTCCAATTGGGAGTTACAGAGGTGGTAGTGTGCTGGTTGAGATGGTGATTCACCCTTCAAACATTTCATAGCCAGGCAAGAGAAATACTTTAGCCAAAGATAGTGAAAGGAGAACACTTTATATAGAGTTCATCTGTGCCAGCAGAGCTTCTTCCAAAAGTGATGGTATACTGCTTTTGTCTCCAAATGAAAGTCTTCTCTTGTTTTATACAGCTCACTTTTGTGTTTTAGGCAGACTCAGTGAACAAAATCGGGAAACTTGCCTGTTAAAGGTGATCAAATGCCTTGCAGTCATTCTGGGTAAAGTCTAAAATGGATGTGTTTTTTAATTTTAAGAGTAAACACAGGATATCTAAACTAAACTCCTCATGTTGCCAGCAGTTTCTACTGTCAGGGTTAGGCAAAGCAATGAGATCTGCATTACACAAGGAAATAAACTAGTGAGTACATGCTATCCTTGAATGTGTGTGAGCTTCTTTCCTTCCCTGCTTGTCTACCTCAGGCATGAAATACCTTCATTTCATGAAATTTCATGAAATACCTTCATTTCATGCCTAAGGTAGGCATGATTTAGGAATGCCTACCATGACATATGTAGGAATGATACATATTTCGGCAAAGATTTAGTCAAAGATGTCTACAGTCAGTATATTTGAGTCCAAAGTTGGTTTCTTACATGGCAAAAATGAACCTTTGCATCATTTAGTAGGATATATAAACCAACGTATTAGAGAAGACCCTATAAATTTATGTTGGTTTTTCTCCCTCACAATGCCAAGTAAATAATTAAGGAAATAAATACTTGTCAACATATTCCTTATTTCATTCTTCTTACTATAGACCATTTGAAAGGTCTTGTAAAGGGTATCAAGAGACCTTTGTGAAGCTGAGACAAGAAAGAACCAAACTACATTCAGTATCTAAAAAACAGTCTAGAATTACATCATCTTGGAGCTGAAAAATATTTACAATCACTTTCAGATTATTTAACATGCTGGTAGTCTATGTGAACAGGTCAACGTGTTCCACATCTCCACTCACAGCTGGGAATGAATTTGGAAATATGCAGAAGGATGGTGGCTTGGAAGGAGTAATCTCTGTATTTCCCTTGGTTTAGGGAATGTGATGGAATCAATTTTGCCTGAGAGACATGGGAAAGATGTTTCCAACCAGTTACTGCCTCGCATTACTGGCACTGACTGCAGTGCAGTCCATCATCCCATATCCCAGCATCCCACATACATTTAATGATGGCTGTTGAGGAGAAGACCTTCACAAAAAGGTGGTCAGTTCCATTTTCTTGACAGATCTACTTTTTCAGAATTCATCAGAGATCAGAGAGGAGCAGCAGAAAAAGTCCTAAGAGTGAAATTATCACTGCACTTGGAAATGTATCCAAATTCCAAGCCATGATACGATCCCTCTTAAAAAACTTTAGAGAATGTTTCAAAGGTCATCATATGGGGATAATTTGGGCCTTGAAAGAGCTATTGTGCTTCCAGACATGTGAAGTCTCTTTCTAGTCCAAATTAAATCCATAGCATTTTTATGTGTTGACTTTTTCCTCTTCTTCCTCCTCTTCCTTTCCCCCCTCCCTTTTCTGGGGGAATTAAGTCGCAATAGTATTGAAAGAAAGTGAACACATTCAGATGGAGGGGGAAAAAGATGTGATCCCAGATCTCAGTGATTCTGTACATGCAGCCTACTGTAAAAGAAAAACAGCTGACAAACTCTAAGCCTCTTAAAACTTCAGTGTTGTGTACTGGCACAGTCTCTGAAGTGGATTAATACAGGGTGGAGACCAGCAACACGCTCTACTAAGTACAGCCAGTGTTAAACACTATCTTTCACTTTTCTTTCTGTTATGTTTTTTTTTTTTTTTAGTACAACATGTATGCTGAGTCTCAGTTGCGCTCTGGCTTTCAGTCTTGACTGCCAAATATCTATAGCTCTGAATCTTACTCTTTCATTTCCTCCTAGACTTCAACTGTTTTCTTGGACTTTATATTGCAATGATAAATATATATATATGAACAGTTCAATAGTTTCTGATGTGATTCTAGAGGTTCATTGCCTCTTTCCTGTTTTAAATCCACATTGTGTTTCTGCATCTGTGAGCTCTCTTTTATGCAAACAAGTATGTTTACATATTGAAATATGTGGCCACTATAGAAGCAAATTCTGCTTTTCTGCTTTCTCTTGTAAGAGAAAAATCTTTGTGGTCAAATCCTGATTCAAGTAAATAAAAAAACTATGGATTCCAGAGGGTCAAGACCACCTTATCTGCTCATTTGGCAGACCTATGAAATGACGCAAATGACCTGGTTAACAGATTGCAATCTTGTTATATTATGAAATATTCTACTTACACTTTCTTACTGGCATGTGGATAACTCTTAGATCCATTAAGTCAGTTCAGCTATTTGGTTTGCATTTTATTTCATCAAGGTGTGTCTTAATGAGGCACAACAAACTCAGTGTTTGGGATATAGAAAAGCAAGTTATTCTAGTAAGAAAGTTGATGTATCTTGATTTATGTTAGCAAACTCTATTCAGAAACCAGAGATCAGGTAAGATTTAGTATACCCAGTTCCTGAAATACAGCTTTTTTCCTAGAGCATTCATTAAACTTGCACTGGTGCTTGCTGATCTCTTAGCAATCAAGTTCAGGGAGCCAAACCGACTGAAAACAATTTGATTTGTTTTGTAAGGTTAGTTTTCTTCCTCTTCAGCTCCCTGAGCTAGCTCACCACAGGATCAGAAAAATGCCAGTGTTAGCACATGGACTGAGATCAGCATAAATTGTCAGGGATTTGGAAAATAAGACTTAAAGGCAGTTAGGTAGAGTGATAGCAGCACAGGAGGAGTCTGACTAAATTCACATTTGATGACTGTGATAAATGTTTGCTGCTTATCACATTCATTGTTTTGGACAACACTATCGGGGTAAAACAGCACAAAATTGTCTTTTGTCAAAATAGGACTATGTAAATATGTAGTAGGTTTGTACAGAGATTACTCATGAAAACACCTGCCAGAGCAATTTCCCTTTCTTTTCAACAGTTTAGGGACTTTTACTATCCCATATAATTCTATAAATGAGGTACAGCTCTATATGTTATCATTTAAGAGGTTCTAAAGAAGCCTATGGAAAGATTCTTTTTTTCTTTCATGATACTATTTTCTATTCCTGATGGCACCATTAAAACTACATGGCAAATTTTCAATGAAACTATAAAAGCTTGTTGGTTTGAATTTGCTTGCTTTTTTCTGCTGCCTAGAGCAAGAACTTCAGGTTCCCACAACCAAATCCAGGATAGCCTAAACTCACCATCAACCAACAACATGTGGACAACAAACAAGAGGTTCTGGAGCTAAGCTTCCAGTACTAACCTACAAGTGAAATCTAGACTAAAACATCTAGCCTAAAAATCTAGCCTTAAAAATTGTACAGCTCATACAAGATAATGACAGTCCTGACTCCAGGAGCTTAAAATCTTAAAATATTTAAACTTTCTGGTTTTGCTGCATCAAAGAAAGAGAGCTAAGGGAGCATGTTAGCACAGAATAATATCCTCAGACCAAAGCAGTCACAAGCTGATATGTGAGGAGGTGAGAGAGCAGGTACCACTGGCATCACAAGAAGGCAAAAGAATCAGAAATGAAACGATCTTGTATGATGGACAATGTTAAAATCATCTGTTCTGAGAGAGAAGTCAAACTGGAGTGTGTCAGCCCTGGAATCTGGCAGACAAAAGGTTTTTAGATACCTTGATTTGATCCACAGGAAAACCCTGCTCTGGCCCAGCAAGCTCCAAAGACTCACAGTATGAGGCCCACAGCAATTATTTTTGTCTTTCTGCAAATGCAACCAAAAAGGGAAATTTCCTTTGTTTAATTTGATGGTCTGTATGAGCAATTGAGCCTTTCGGGCAAATCCAGTCTTCATCAGGGACTGTTTCCAAAGCAGTCAAGTGTGATGTTGGCTGCTATGGATACAATAAGTGCAGTCACTGCAGCAGCCATGAATTCTCCCATCACACAAATAAAATTTAAGAGATCGCCGTGTCATCTGATTTAAGCATTTGCCAACCTCGATAAGGTCTGGAGCTAGGGAAAGAGCATTATGAAAGATTGTCACAACAGAAAGCAATCTAAACCTCTACCTGTTCTTGTCAACTAAGGAAAACAGAGAACAGAAAATAGGACTTTAGACAGCTTTTGCAGCTGTAAGTAAGAATAAAACCTAAGTGGGAAGTGAAGAAAACTTTCTGGCAGCCAGCAGTAATTTCTCAGCTATGGAAACTAGTGATGGTCACTAAAGAAAGTGGTTGGTTTTCTTGGAAACCGCAATGGGAATGGTGTCAAAGCGTTAGTGGGTTTTCTGATGTCTCTGTACCAGGAATTTTGATGGGGTGTATTTTTTACCATTAGATTAGTGGTAAGCAAAAACAGATAAAGTGCTTTGCAACCTGCATCTTTGGCAGGAGTTATCAGAATGATGACTTCCCATCAAATACCAGGGTAATAGGTGATGCTATGGAGACACAGTATGTGTGCTAGAATAATATACCAGACTCTGAGTCAGGAGGACTGGGATACATCCACTAGCATTGATTTTAAAATAAATATAGATCCTGAAAAGTCTGAGTATACTTCACTGTGTAGAATTAAATGACTGGTGAAGTGACTAGTTTGTTATTTCTTATATTTATTATATTTGTTATTTGCTTCTGTATGGGTGAGTCAGCTGGTCCTGACTGCATCTATGCCTGACTGGATTGCTCCATTCACACAGCACATGACAATGAGCTCTGTGGGAACAGGAGAACACTGAAGCTGGAGTCCACGTGGCATCCATCCACGTTCATCATAGCATATAAGTCTCTTATCCCAGCCGGCCAGGTAACCTGCAGTTACAGACCCCCATGTGTGGCCCATTTATTAGGGTTGTTAAACACTTTCAGCTCAGAAACCAAGTCTTGTTATGTCACAGAATCATAGAATATGAGGTTGGAATGGACCTCAAGGTTCATCTGGTCCAGCCTTAATTATTGTCCTTCACCTTAATTATGAAGAGCAGTTTCTTAAAAAGGTATTCTCAGTTTAGCCAGAAGAATCATCTGAGCTTAATGTAAAGCTCAGAGAAATCTAAGGAAATATTTCCAAAGGTATCTAAACAGTTCACTCTTTCTCCATGTGTCAGGTATCTAACAGTGAGATCTTCCCAGGAGGCCTGAAATTCCAGTGCACAATTGATGATACATCACAGGGACAGTTTTCCCCCAAAGCAACAGATTGTACCATCAACACAACCTTTAGCATCATGCAGCAGATCTGCCTTTAAAACTCACCACATCATGTTTGTGATCATCCCAGTTGAAGTTAATAACTTTTTACTATTTAGAAAAAGCCACCAAGTAAAGCTGCTGATTCTTGTTAACAACAGATGGATCTTCCTGTTTCAGATAAAGTCTGCTTAAAACACTAGAGAAAAAACAGCTGCCTCTGGTCATCAACACAGTATGTGTACCTAAGGGCAGCTGCCTTGTAGCACTTCTCTGTTTGGAGCTTTACACAATGCCTGTCCACATGCGTACACATTCAGATCTCGGATAGCTTAATGACAGTGGACAAAGCAACACGGATTTCCTCACAGCTATGAAAGCAAGCGTCTAAAATTGAAGGGACTGGCTTAATCTGGAGCTGCCTGACCGCATAGCTAACAGCTTGGCAATTAGGGAGCTACCAGGATTCATCTGTACGTGTGGGTCGGCAACTAAATCGGCCAATTTTCAACATGCATGCGCACTGATGTGTCTGTTGGCTCCATCGTGGCTGGCTGCTGTCGTAGCAAAACACTTTGTGCCAGCTGAAAGATGCTGGTTTCTCCTAAACTCTTTTTCATTCTGCTTCACCTGAAAGTGCAGTGTGTTATCATACTAAGGAAAGTCACTGCGGACAGAGTGTGACCTACAGATTTATAATGAAACTTTCTGTGGTACAGGGTCTCTCTCAAAGTAGCTGATGTCCCAAAGCTGCTGTTCTTTTTCCTCAGATCTAGACAGATCTAGGTAGCACTTACGCAATTCAATAGCCATCAAGACTTGCTATGGAACGGGTTAGCAGCTGAAATGTTGTAGCTGTTGCTGTCAGCATTTCCTGGCAGTGGGACAGGGGCCAGCTGCTCAGCCAGCCCTGTTGCTAACAGACAAGCCGGGTTAGCTGGTATTGTGCCTCCTGTCAAAGGGAATTGCTTTGTTATTCTATTGAATCCATCAGTTGGTCAGGGTAAAAATCACAAAAAAGTACAAAAAATTAAACAAAAAAAATCTGAAAACCAGTGTTTACTGTACATGAAAGTGACTTTCAAACACCCTTGCTGTTAAGACAGGACATGAAAATCCTGCAAAACTATGTGAGAATTTTTTCTTTTGCCTTATTACAGGTCTTAGTTTCATACAAATACTTTCAGCTTATTATGCAAATTAAAACTCTTTTTGATTGAAGTGAAATCAACAGTACGGTTATGTTCATTTGTGGTTGAGACTTAAATGTCAAGGACAAATGGGAAGTATAATAAACACAACAATTTCAAAAAAATCTAATTAACTGTCTTAGTTCACTGCCTTTTTCATTTAGAGAGCTTCTATTATTCTGATGCTTTTGATTAAGCTCTTTCGGAAAAACCCAGAGAGCTCCAGCTGTCCATCATAATCGATGAGCTCAGCTAATTGCATCATACTAACCAGTGCCCTTCATCAGATAGTCAAGACATTCATGAGCGTTCGTTTAGTGCCTGCAGACTTGACATTAACAAATTAAGCTGTCAGGAAAACAGGTGGCATAGTGCAATCAAAATTTATTCCTCCTTCTTGTTTACTGGGCCATTCAGAAGCAATTTTAGCATCCAAAACCAATAAGCTAAGACAGAGCACATTCACAGCTCCCTCCACTTAAACAAATGTAAATCAGTACAAGAGAAACTGAGGATTTGAAAAATTCCCCATCAGATCATACAGCAATAGTATGTGGTATTTTGTGGTACAAAAATCTAGACTTGTAAGTGTTCTGAATCTGCCTTGCTGAACTGTTTATGTTACAGGGCAACATTCCTCTTTCCCACCACAGAAGAGAAGTTTTTGACTGCATTTTAGACTTGCTCTGCAAGCCAACTAAGGCTGTTTTCAAGCACTGCTGGCACAGAGCAATTTTAATACTGGTGCAATGCTTAAAAAGGGAATAACTGAGCAGACAGAGCTGGATGATGTTGGGATGCCCTCCTATGGGACATGAAGGGTTGGAAAAGATTGTTCTTGCAAGTTCAAACTGCTATCTCTCTGCTATATCTAGCACAAGGGAACATGTCAGGGTAAGTTCAGAGATAAGTGGAGGCTATAAAACCCACGGAACTTGCTGGAAAACAATCTGCACTGAGTGCTTTGCTGCCCTGGTTAGACTGTTAGTGTGTTCAGTATTACTTCAGTTAGCTCTGTTAGACTATGTTTTTGCTGTCAACTGTAGGTGACATACTCCTTTCTGGCCACCAGCATGCCTTTAGAGTGCATAGGATAAACTTGAAGGGATCTGAGACAATTTACTCTTTGTGCTGATTGCACAGGATCCATGGGAAGCATTTTGGCAGTGATCTGGAGTATCTACTTCTGTGTGACTTCATATCCAAGGCTAAGTTAAGCACTGTTGGATTCGGGAGAGTTGTTAGCCAGTTTTCCAGGGTCTGGGGTTTTGGGTGGGGTTTTTATTCAGTTTTGGAAAGTTGTTTTATGGGGACTTCTAAAGGGGATGTAAAGTTCAGTGTGGATTTTTATGCAACTCGTTTTCTTTAGCCAATGTTCCGTAATTATATTCAAACAACAACTGAAGAGGAAGGGTGGGGAAGCTTCCCTGGAGGGAGAATGCAGAATTTTTAAAAAATAGAGATATGCAACTTGAATTAGACAAACAAGTTGGGAGAGAAAGGGAAATGTCTGAAGACTCCAGACGGAGAGGAAAGTGGTCAGTGTAGGTCAAAGCATAATACAATGGGAAATGCTGCACTGTGTAGGAATGCAATAACTAAATACGCCAGTTTATCAGGGTGTGAGTATCAAAAACAGGTTGAGGATGAGTGATTAGAAATAAAGCAATCAGGCTTTTTTTTGTTTTAATCTTCTTTGTTGTTGTTGTTAGAGTAAGCTCTTCCTGACTTGACCAGGAAGAGCAGCTAGCCCTTTGTGCCCAGCATTTCAATGAGGCACCCAAGCTAAAATCAAGGAAAGGAATCATTGGACTAAGAGGGCAGCCTCAGAAAGGAACTGCTGTAGCTTTGAGGACCCTCCAATAAAGAAATTTTCAGAGGCAGTAAGGACACGAATGAAATCGTGAAGGATTAACAAATCAAGAAGTATCTTTCTGGAGATTTGGAGATTTGCAAGGTGAAAAGCAAAAGGAAAAATGGAAGAAAATATAAGGACCATCCCTGGATGTGTTTAAGGGTCATTTGGATGAGATGTTGGGGGATATGGTGTAAGGGAGAACTTTGTAGAGTAGGGCTGATGGTTGGCCTTGATGATCCCAAGGGTCTTTTTCAACCTGAATGATTCCGTAATCCTGTGAAATTTGAGTTTGGGACAGGCCTCCACTTTAAGAGAAGGATTTATCTGAATGGGATCATTAATCACTTATCATTAGTCTGAATGTGGTTAAAATGTGCAAAATTATTTCTCTCTCCCTATATAATCTTTTTTCAGAAGTAAATGAGTACACAATTAACAGCAGAAAGGATCCACCATCCGCATCCTAGACTTTCTGCATTATGCTGGAGTGCCCAATGATGATTTCTGTCTTCACTAATATCTAGTGCAACTTCACTAATTATAACAAGACATCAGTTTCCCTATCTGCCTATAAATAAGGTCAAAATATGTGTCTGTCTAAAAACTAAACTCTACCCTATGAGTCTGACTTTGAAGCCTATTCCTATCAATTTCAAAAGAAGCTGT
Organism: Strix uralensis; assembly: GCF_047716275.1. Lineage (NCBI taxonomy): Eukaryota > Metazoa > Chordata > Aves > Strigiformes > Strigidae > Strix > Strix uralensis. The sequence goes on along the minus strand of NC_133974.1, from coordinate 53,548,038 downwards.
TGACACTTGGTTAGTCAGGGCCATCCACTCTCTTCTGTATGACCTGTTGCTGTTACCAGTAAGGTCTATCAATAACCCAAATAAACACATTACTTCTATGCTACAATGCCACGTCTTTTGCCATCTATATATTTACTGATATTAAGTACTGTCATCATCTATGAGCAAAATGTAGCTGTCCTATTCCCTCTTAATAAAATTCCCTCCAGACTCACACAAACCTACAAGTATATTTGATAAAATCAGGGACATTTCTGTTGTAGAAATAACATCTTATTTTTCTTTTAGTTTATCACTTTTTTTTTTTTTTCCTAGCAGAAGGTATCACTTTCCTGGCTGTAACAGACTGAATTGATTTTTCTTGGCTTATTTTATCTTAAAAGATAAGCAGACATGCCCAGATCTTATATGGAAGACCATCTGGAAATATGAGGTTCTGGATGTGCAAGCCAAGGTGTCAGAGCCAAACATTGGGTCACAAGAAACTGAATGATTGGAATATTACATTGGTTCTCTTGCCACAGCTGAGATGGCATGAGAATTGTAACAGGAAATTAAAAGATTCAGCTATTTATCCACAGAAGACAGGAAGCACAGTCTCCATCCCTGCAAATACCCCTTCAGCATCATCTCTCCAGCCTCACCTCCTCTAGTTCAATCTAGCTCACTTTTTAAGATGACCGAGTCTTTGATATTTATGCAACACTATGCGTGATGGTGTTTTCTTTTCTCGTGTACCCTTCTACAATGGAAGTTGGGCTAACACCTCTTACTCCCCTCTTAGTAATCTGTGTAGAGAAACTGTCTCAGAAGCAGACAGAACCTTAGGATCCATAAGAAATAAAGTAGATAATATCGTTAATGGTAATATAGCACATCTACAGTTCAGGCCATTCAACAGGAATAATGATATATGAAAAGCACCAGGGAGTTCAGATATGGGTGACAGAAATGACCAGAAGTACTGAAAGACTTTCATATTAAAAAGCTATGAAAATGGTGTTATTACTTATTGGTTACCACTGGGGAGAGGATACTGGACTGGGAAAACCACTATTTTAAATCTGATTGACTTTTAGCAACCAGCATAGGTTGGATTTTTTAAGTAAGTTATCCAGTATTACATGATGCTGTGGTTCTTTTCTAGACTTACAAGGTCCATACAGTTCCTGAGGACAATGCTTTTACCAAGGCATTGATTTTTTTGACAGGCAACTCTTTCCCTGTTGCACTCTGGAGGTGGAAACTTTGAGAAATCCTGCTCAGTAAACAAGCTTGTCTTTAATACTGTAGTACTAAATAATAATGGCATTTTCATCAGACCTGCAAGATTTTGGTATGCTTAATTGAATTTTAAGAGTCTCCCAGAGAAAAAAATTGGTTAATAACAAGTATCAAAGCGGAAATGAAACACCACAAGGTTAATTGAAAGCAACTTGGAATCAGCCAGACCTCAGTGTTGCCAGTAATAATATGAAGGATGAGAGTTGTTGGCTTTAAAGTGTTGTCATGTGGGAAATTCATTAGATGATGCCCTTAACTAGTACAGCAAAGAAGCAATGAACATGCTTGTGCTTCCTTGCACCAGATGAAGGTTTTGAAAGTATGCTGTCCTTGAACCCTACAGCAAAAATTCTATCTTCTACCTGCAAACTTAGACATTTCTTAGTATGACATAATACAAAACACATGAAATAAGTTAACAAAAGTGACGGTCTGCACACATAACAGAGATTTTATTAGCATCTCTCTCTGGCACAAACTGTGACAGAGAGATTGTTGCTTGTTGCCCCTCAACTGACATAGGTTTCTAGTGCAGATTGTAGATATGCTGCCAACATCTTCTAACCTTTACAAAGGTACTTTGAACACTGGTTCCAAAATATTTTGGATCACAAACATCAGTCATCTGTCAACATTTCCATTGGACCACCACGCAACTTTATCAAAAGTTTAACTGGGAACACTTGGCACTAGAGCTCGACATACTGCTTGCAGATCTCCCACTGGGACCTGACAAACCACCAGTGGCCCACACACAACAGCTTGAGATTGGTTGATTTGGAATATGTCATTTGTAATAAGCCTTCAACTGGATTCTTGCTTTTGTCTTTCACTAATCCTGCCATCACAGTGAATGAAAACCAAATGTTAAAGACAAGGGAAAGAACTCCTAAAAAGAACAGAAGATGATATTGTGAAAAACAGAAGGAGGAACTCCTGTTTCTGTATCCTGCCATATTGAAGAAGTCCCATTCCAAATCTGAGGTTGCTCACATAACACACCCACATCATCTCTGCCAAGGGTAAAGACACTGGAAGTCCATCACAGCATAAATTTATATTCAGAGGCTTGTGTTTTTATGAGCACCCTATGCACCATTTTACTTTTTCTGAATTTTTACACAAATCTGAAGTTTTTCAAAAGGAATACAATATTTTAAAAGATTTAAAATTAAGTGCAGGAAACAGCTTTTGTAAGCAGTTGTTGTTTAGCAAGCTATTCCACTGGATAGCAATATTTAGGGAAATTAATATATATATGATATTTTCTTCTCAAAAGATTTTGGTTATAATTTTTCTGGTATGGAACTAACAGATATTTGTGAAGAGATTTAGATCTTGTGAGTTGTAAAGAACTGTGTCTTTCTTGATTTCTAGTATTTCTTGTATTTCATAAGAATAAATTATTTATTGTTTAATAATTCTACCATTTGATGTTATCTGTACTTTGTTTGCTAGATAGATTCATAACATGAGATTTTCCAGATTTTTAATGCCTTGGGCCAGTCTGAGATTTTTTTAAAGGATCAGATTTTCCAAAGACATTAAGCAGACATCTTCCTCCTTTTAAGACTTTGATATTGAGAATAATTACAATCTTACCTCTCTCAAAGTACTATAAATTAGCATTGTAAACTCTTTTACAGGGATATGAATATCTTTGTTCCAATTTTACATAAAGAGGCGTGATGGGTAACAATTTTGTTTTCACTTGGCAATTTTTGCCCATTTCAAGAATGGTATTTTCTGTTTTCTGTAAATGTGTTTCAGGGTTTTTGCATTATTAATAACCTACTAGGTGGGACACCTTCATCATACACTGAGAGGTTCGTTTTGTTACCTGCTACATATGTGCAATAAAAATCAGGCTTTACTTGAAGAACTTGTAATTTAAGCATCCTTAATGATACTGCTAACAGTATTTCTTGCTCTGGTAAAGCAGATGCATTCTTGAAGTCCCTCAATGGAATGCCCAGGGTGCAGATGGTCAGCGTGCTGTGCTGAGCAAGGCTCATGAAACTTACAGTTGTTCTGGTTGAATATATCTCATTCAGTACCTCATTCACAAGGCTTCCATATTCACTACTATTGTAGTCAAAGCAGTCTCGACTCAGGGCATTTCACATAATTTAATTTATTTGAAATAAATAAACAGAAATGTTTAATCACTTGTTTAAATATTGAGAAAGGAGTAAGAAAACAAATTACCAAATAAACACTCAGAGAAAGACCTTCCTTCCCTCTCCCCAGGCTCAGCTTCTGTCCAACACCTTCCAAGCCCCTTCTTAATCTACACCCTCAGGGATTTCCCTGACCTGCATAGGTCACACACAAGCTGCATTCCTTCAGGATGTCCCTGCCCTGATGTGAGTCATCCTCAGGTGGGCACCCTACCCAGCAACAAGTGTATCCTTCCAAGTCATCACCAGCCATCTCCCCAGAAATGTCCCCTACAACATCTTCTCCATTTTGTTTCTCAAAATGCATCTCTTCACATTTTTCCTCATGAGTCCCCTTTTTACATCCTCATATCTTTCTTTTTGTGTGTGCTTAGTGCACTCTCATGTCTCTCCTCCAGTATTTCCTGCCCCAGCTGCTACTGCACTTTTTAACATCTGTTTGAGCAGAGGAGCCATGTTTTGGGGCACTGTGCGCTGTTTCCATCCATTGTCGAGCCAGTTTGACCGGCCTAGTACACCCTGCAGCTGCTGTCCCCCAAATGCTGCTATTGGTTCCCAATACAACTACTTAGTTAATCCAGAGTTTGCATACACACAAGCCCTGAACTCTTCAAAGTCGTTATGTGACTTACATACACGATTGCAGGATCTTGACCTAAATTAAGTATGGATGAATACACTGTTCAACTTCCTTTCACCATCCCTGCAATAAAAAGACTTTAAAAAAAAACAATTAAATTGTCAGGGTTTAATAATTCAATTAATTTTAATTCCTTGAATTAATTAAATTGTCAAAACTACAAATCACTCAACATAATGATTAGTACCTACCACTGGTCTCCAACACCTTTTACATGCTGATACTTTTTGTGATATAGTCCCAGTCCTAAACTGTACCTAAACCACATCACTAAGCAGATGAAAAGACACAAAGAAACCTTATACACTCTGCAAATTACCTTTTTGAAAGGAGATCTTTTAAAGAGTCTTCTATTCTGAAATTTTACTTACTGAAATTCTCCCAAAATGTTCTGGAAGGAGTCTTTTTTCTTCACTGTTGCAATGCAATCCAGAAGAAAGAAGAAAAAAAAAAAAAAAAAAATAAAAGGCACAATCAATTGTAGAAAAACAGTGCTACACCTTATTTTTGTTTCACTATTATTGGAAGTCTTGTTCTGCAGAGCCAAAACCATAATACCTAATGACTTCTTAGGAAAACTAAAGCTCTCAGAGCTAGGAAAACCCTCAAGAAACCATTTAACACAGTCCTCCACCTTAAGCAATTTCCCTTCTCAGACTTATCCTTTGATAAATTTCTCTCTTTGATGGATATTGAGCCAAGAATTTCCCATATCTTTCTCTCACACCTATCATCTTTAAAATTACATCTCATTTTCTGTCTTTACCTTTCAGCTTTCGTCTTGATATGTTCTTCCTGTGCTCAGATGTAATCTCAGTTTTCACTTCCCACATGCTTCTTTCTTGAGCTTCAGGTTCAGAAAAAGCTCACAGTTTGGCCAAATCTTGTCTTTGCTGTCTTTCTCATTCGTGTCATTTCTTTACAGACCACTTAGTTTCTTCAGTTTCTTTTTCTACTAAGCAAGAGAACTTCTCTCCCAAGTCTCTGAATTTGTTGAAGACTGACTGCCAGAAATATGTAGATTTAATTTTCCTGTTCTTCCCATCCAAAGGTTTACAAACCTTAAGTAACTGTTCCCAAAGTTATTTTTCTCTGTTGTTTTGTCAACAGTTCCTTCTTAATGTCTGGGAACAGATGTAGAAGATATTCTCGTGGTTGTTTTTTTGAAAAAAAAATATCCAAAAAATTATTCCAGTAATTTGCTGCACTATTCACCGGGTAGTTAAAAATCTCCATTGTGACCACAGGAGTGGTGATTCTGTCACTTACTCTCAAGATGTTTTATTCTCTTTCTTGCCCCTGCTTTAATGTTATCTTTACACCTCAGACTTGTTCCTGTAGCAGGAGGCCTAATGGGAACCTCATGGTGTCCCTGCTGGGGCTTCCCTGGTCTTCTGCTCCCTGGGCCTTCAGACCTGCTCCAGACCATTTCCAGGACTGCCATTAGCAGAAAGGGATAGAAAAGTCCTGGCAGCTCTCAGTAATGTCTCACCCTCAGGTTGCTGGGAGGCAGTGTCCTTGCCACCATAGCAGGTCCAGGTAACAGAGACACATTTCCATTGCTCTTAGGATAGAATTACCTGCAACCACCATTGCCATCCTTTATTTCCTCCTACAAACCTTGGTCCTGAACTTCATAGCCTTGGGTCACACAGCTTTTTCTTCTCTGCTGGGTAATACTTTGTCCCACAAGCGTGAGTGGTCTTGTCTGCTCAGCTGCCCCATTTCTGAATCAGGCAGAGTTTCTTGGTGGTTAAATTCTTTATAGTCCCTATATGACATCTGTAGAGCATTTATGGGCCCAAAGCTGTGCCTACAGGTGTGTAGAAGTTAACAGATCACCAGAACACTTTCTTCTACCCTTAATTGTCTACTGACTGCTTTCTTAGATCATAATATCTTCAGTCAGATAGGAAAGGGGGGATGGAGGGAGAAAGAAGGAATCTGCTCCCAGAATAACACCTAATAAGCCTATTTCTGTTAAGATTTAAGAATGAAGCCTGACAGGCCAATGGTGCTACAAACCCCTGCACACAGGACAGATGAGGGATGGGGTGTTGAATTCTTGGCTGGAACGGTGCACATTAATATAATTATACCCTGATTTTGTCCCAAAACCTAGCAAGGGTTACTGTGTTGTCTTTTTGAGATTGTAGTCATAAAATTAAGTCAGCTGTGGGCAATATATTCAGCTTGCTTTCATACACACACTGCAAGCCTTGTTACCAGGGCCTCACAAAGCATCTCTTGAAAAAGGAATACAAGATGCTCTTTGTAAATAAAAGTTCATGAGTCTGAGGAATGAAGTCATTTTCCAAAATCGCAATGAACGATAGTCTTTTTCACGAGACCGCGAGAAGCTGAGAGGTGGGCTTGAGAGAAAGGATCTGAATGAAGCATGTTAGAGAAACCACTTAGCCCTATTAGCCCATGGCACAACCAGGCTGACTCCCTCCTCCTCCTCCACCTCCTCCTCCTCCTCCTCCTCCTCCTCCTCCTCCTCCTCCTCCTCCTCCTCCCGCCCACAGCTTCCCCTCCCCCATGCCAAAAGAAAAGGTTGGTCTAGCGGGTTATTTAATAAAACTTGGCACCTTTCTGCCTTCCACTGGATAAACGAGATCTTAAGAAATAAACAGTCACGCGAGTCAATGTTTCGTGTGGAGATGTCAAATGGAATTGGGGGGGGGGGGGGGGGGGGGGGGCGGCGTACGGGGGGAGGAAAGGGTGACCTCACTTTCTGAACGGCAAAGTTTGAGTGGGAGGGTCTCAACACGAAAGGTAAAAAAGGGAATGATGTGAACATGTGAAGGAAGCCAGAGCACAGAGCAGAGCGTCAGTCTGTATCCTGACAAGGGGAGATAAGGTGGCTGGGGAGCCAGCGGTGCTTTCCTGGAATACAATCTCTGTTTGACACTCTCTGCTTAAGCACTGCCCATCTGTATGTTACTGAGCTGGAGCCTCTGGGGAAAAAGAGGAACCACAGGCACAGAGAGTGAACGAGGGAGGCAGCAAAAGCGCTTTTCTTCCCTTTTTCTTTTTTTTTCCTGTTGGGGTTTTGGGTTGGTTTTTTTTTTTTTGACTCTTTTAAATCAGGATCTGGTTAGACTGCCTTGAAGTGCCACATCTGGAAACTGAATGCTGAAAAAAAGTTAAAATAACTGAGGCACCACTGAGCCAAGGGGGGCTGATTGCAGAAGAGGGTAAACAATTACTGAGACGCTAGAAGACCACTGCTGGATGTAAGGGGAGGAAATGGCTTTGATCTTCGCCTGGCCCCTCGTTTCTCCTATATTATTCTTTTTGAGATGCTTCTCCTCCAGCACAGCCTCGAGTGAGGGAGGCGTTTTCCAGTTTGACATTGAAGGTAGCTCAGCGGTCAGCATGCAAGAAGCCACTGTTATCAGAGGGCAGCAGCAGGCAGTAGCTACTGGAAGTTGGGTGCCTTTTGCTGAGGTACAGTAACTCCCTTCTCTCTCTAGTGTCTGCGCTTTTCTGCTTTCATCTGTCTCTGTTGAAGTTCCCATCTAGTTAATGTTAGCTTAATCATTCGATCCTTAAAGTGATACTGGAGATTTTTTGCAGGGGGTCTGAGACGTTGCATTTTGGGACTGGAGAGATACGGTTCAGACTTCAAAATGTACACATGCCCTGCCTGCTGTGAGCAGACAGCTGCTGTACTTTGCAGTGAGGCTGGCTTAGCACGTCTCTGACTTTCCTGCCAACATAACTAAATAGGCCTGTCCAAACAGAGCTATTTTACAAGGGTTAATTGTCACAACACTTTTCTGCTTGTCTTGTTGTAGTTCCTGCAATTGTAGTTAAACTTCCAGAAAGTTTGTCTTTTGGTGGCAAACACTGTGCTGTAGAAGTTTGTGCTTTTGTCTCTGAATGTCACAATCTGAAGTTCCTTTTCATGATGAGAGCAGGAATAATAAATAAAATGTGTGTAGGAAACTGCCTGCAGAGAAAACACCTGCAGAGATTTTAAGACTTCCAAAAAGTATGAGGTTGGGATTAGTGACAAATTAAATTAGAGAGATCTAAGAAGAAATCTGACAGTGGAAAATTTTCCTGCAACCCCTCTGTTTTGGGATTGGTTGATACTCCTCATTCTAGCAAGGCTGCATAGGGAATGGACTACTCAAAAATACAGCTTGGGAAAACAGTAAATTACTCCAGCATACACTGGGAGGCGGGGGGGGGGGACGGACAGTAATGTCTCATGCGTGGGAGACACAAAGTAGGAGGCAAATTGAGTTACATAAGGTCATGGGAAGGGAAAGAGTAGTTCTAGCATAACATCAAAAAATGAAGTGAGATTAGCACAGCCGTGTTACTATGACAATATCAAGATCGTAATCTCTGATATCACAAGGTTAATTTTCTCCCTGCACTCCAATTGCCAGAACTAACAGCCATGGAAATAAGCGACCAAACCCTTCAGACAGCCAGGGTTATCACAGGGCTGGGTAGAGCTCATCCCCCCGCTGCAGTGGCTCCAAGCAGCTGGGCAGCCTCAGGAAACGGCTGCCCACCCTTCCAGGGATTCAGTGCGAAACATGACCTGTGTGAGAAAACTGGAGGCTAAACCCTGCTCTGTTCACCATAGGGGCTCTTGGGAGCCATCCTGGGCTTGGATGGACTCCGTGACATGGGATGTACAGCTCTTCTCTGGCCTGGGATCAGCCCTGGGAAGCTGCGTTGCCACCTGTTGCTTACAACACGGAAAGTCCCTCAATGAAATGCCTGATTTAAGACCTGCTTTTGTAGCTGCTTTTCACAGGATAATGGGCATAAGTGATTATTAGCCTTTCTCGATATGATTGTGTAGTATAGCTTTCCCAAAGACACAGTTCACATTGCTTTACTTTAATATATTAGACTGTACCTTGGGAACGTGCTGTGAGATATATTAGACACTGCAGGGGAATGACACTTCAGTATCCTTCACCCATTTCAGTCTTACCCACAGTTTTATTTCTATAGTACGATCTAATAGATTCACTAACTGGTGTTTGCTCTGGCAGTTTACTTCAGCCCCTGCAATGACAGCATTTAGACTCTGGATCCCATGCTACGAATGAATGATGCTGCCTGCTATCATCACGCCAAGGCCCTTGGCTGCAGGATGTTATGGTTTCATGAGGAAGGAGTCAGGATTTCAGGTCCCTTTGCTAGCTGCAGATTCACCTTACAGGTGAATTTCAGAGCCCATCTCCATGGCAATTTCCAAGAAGGCCCAGTAGGATGCTCTTTTGGGATAGGGCTGATGGCTCTGTAACAGTGAGAACCTGATTACCCATTGATCCACATACATAGTTCATAATAGGATCTGGAGAACTGGCTCTAAGCCTGAAGGTTGATGTAGGGGCCAGAGAGTGATGGTCTGGTAGTCTCTCACTTGAGGAAGGAACATTTCATTTTGTCCTCAGAGAGCTTCCCCCTCTCACAGACCACCTCCCCTCCATTGGCAGGAGCAGGGTTTATCCCAGCAGGTTTGAATCAGCCTCTTTCAAAGGCCAAGTTCTTAACCCGCAGCTCATAGTGAACCACAGAGTAAACTCCCTTACACAGCACAGTTTGATTCAGCTCCTTCGTCTAAATATTGACTCAGGCCTATAGCTCTCCCGAGCAGACAGAGGCTGTTAGTCACATTGAATAGTGCCAAATTATACAAATGGGGCAGATTTGCAAGGCAGAGTTACGGAGCCATGGATGGGGCTTCATTGTGGACTGTGGTACCAGTCAAACGTGTCGTGAAACACACTGCTGTAGAGCAGAGCAGAGATCAGGGCAGACAGAGACCATGGTTTTTCAGCATGCTGAACAACATTTACCCCACACATGATCCTGCTCTACACAACATCTTCATAAATCTGCAAGGTCTGAAACAGTGTTGGTGGGACTTTCCAAGTTATAACTGGTGGAATGCTCTTAAATCCTGGTAAGAGTTTGATATAAAGAACCTATAGAAGAACAGGAGATCCCATTTAATGTAAGTACATATTAGTGAATATTTCTGTTTTCCACTCCTCTTCCTTTCCCATGTTTGGCAAGCCTAAACTCAGAGTAACTGGGAGAAGTGGTTCAAAAATTCAGAATTAATGTTAATGTGGAGTTTTCTGTGCCTTGGATTTGAATGAAAACCTCTTAACAGCAGAGAGAAGAGGACTAACTACATTTTCAATGCCATGTTAATATGCTGCATCCACTCACAGTGTGGACCATGGGTTTGAGTTGGACTTCAGACAACATCTAGTAGTTTGACGTCCTGGTTGTTAATCAATATGCAATTCAGTACACCTAAATTAAGGCACATAAACTATTCCTAAACTTTTTCAATCAAAAGCAGGCACTGTCTTCAAATATAAACCCAAATTCCCCATACAGTAATGGAGACACTAGTTTTTTCAAGACTCTAATTCCTAGCAGTCTTCCCTGGAGGCCCTGAAAGGAGCCTCTTCCTCTGTAAGGACTACATTGAGTATTCACTTCAGGACAGCTTTATTAATCAGATAAAGTCTGGGACACAAAATGTAGATGTTTAAGTTAACTGACTAGATTCCACCCAATGAAGTGTCATGTTACCTACATAATGAGCACTGGTAGCGACCGTCATGGAATAAGGTATCTACCTTTCTGCCTCTGTTTCAAGAAGAATACTTATAAACTGATGAAAATTATTCAGAAAAATAGCATGAGAAGAATTACAGTGTTAGGAATTGGAAGACAGCTGAGAGACTCTACAATCCAATCTGCTTAGCTCAGAGGGAGGTTAAGAAAAGAACTTTGAACTTATTGTGTAAGCACATACACAGGCAAAAAAAAAAATAATAATAGGCTCACTAGTCTAACAAATGAAGGTCTCATCATGTGCAACAACTGGAAACTGAAGATAATCCAGTTCAGACTACAAATTAGTTACAAATTTTGATTGTAAAGGTAATTAATCACTGGAGACTTTATCAGTATCAATATGAAAAACATTCTCAAGTACTCTGTTGTTTGTGTGCTATTTAGGATGATTGAGTTACTTGGCTCACAAAGACAATAAGGGGATGTTGGGGAGATGTTACAGTGCTGAATCCTGATGTGTACGGGGGGACAGTGAGAAAGAGAGTGAGCACAAAACGCTGGATACAGCTCATCAGTATAACCCAACCACAGTTGGTAGCATTAAACCAAGAGATTGATTTTTCCAAATAAGGATAGACTAAAATATTTTACAAGGAAGATTCATCAGAGATGGAAGCAAAGGATTTAAAACTGATAGACAGATATCAAATGAAAGCAAACAAGTGAGTGGCAATCAGAAATCCTTGGTTTGGAGTTCCAGTCATTAGCTGGACACAGCAGAAGGCAACACGGGTGGTGAGACACTTCCAGTTTTGGTGAGGCACAGAGTTGAAACTGAAAACAAGAGGTAACTTCTGAGAACAGTTATATTGCACTGTCAAACATATGCCTTTAAAATGCCTTTAAAATAAGAGGCAGGTCTGAAGCCCACTGCTGTCAACATTTGTGTTTGGACATTCCATTGACATGATGGTTTTAATTATATAGGTGTAGATTTTGTTCCCCAGTAGGAAGAAAGTTGTTTACAGAGCCTGAAGTGAGAATAAACAGTGGTACAGGACTTCAAATACTAGAGAGTATGGCAAATGATTCCCTGTGATTCACGTTGTGCAGCCTTTCACTTTAATGTGAAATGAATGTAAGGTGACATCCAGAAAAAGACGCATTTCATTCTGATGTAAATGACTATGTGAGGTCAAGAAAATAACAAAGAGAGTCCAGTATAGGAGATGAATGTGGGAAGGATTAGTGGAAGAAAGGGAAGACAGACATTTTGTGAAGACACTTGCCAACCAAGAAAAGATAATTTCAAATGTACTTTATGGAAAGAAAAAGTGAAGCAAATAGTGGGAAAGGAAGCAAACTAAAGCAGGAAGAAGACAAAGGAGAGGAAAAACTTAGAGCAAGAATGAGATAATCAAGAGCCTTAAGAGTAAAGAAAAAAATGTAGTTGGGACAAGGCAGGAAGCCAATTCCCAGAGTGAAGGAAGGCATGATATTGTTGGATAGATGGAAGAAGAAAACTGTTTCCAGCATCAGTGTTTTTGATTCAGAGGAAAGGCAGTAAGGCAAAAGAAGTCCTTTAAAGGAAATAATTATCATAGTCAAAATTAGCAATTTACTATAAGAGAAAGTAAAAGGCAGAAGTTATCTGATGGAGTTTGCATGTTAAAATGATATGCCTGACAATCTTTTTCCCACCTGACTTCTACCAGCAGATTCTGATCTAAATTTTCAAAAGCAAGAAGCAGTATTTGAGGTGCTTTGTTTCTGCTTCTCTAAAGCAATAAGCAATAATTAGCACAGGACCTGTGACAAACTCACCTCTCTAAAATGGCTCACACTTAATATATAAAAAGAGACCAGTCATAAGTCCCTGCCGCTTGTTAACAAAGACTCAAACTGTCACCAAATTGCCTTCACCCCTTCCCCCATAAAGGTTGGAACAGAAACTCCTGCAGACTGTTCAGAGAAACCACAATTTGATCCTTACTTGTGGCATTAATCTGTTCAAAACAAACTAGCACTAAAAGAAGCAGCAGAAGACCTAATCCTGAGGTGCGAGCCAAAAAGGGTTTTAGCTTGACAGAAACCTTTATACTCTTTTAAGCTAATGGGAACTGCATCTACCTTTAAAAAAAGCAGATCTTTAAATGAATTCATTTCAGACCCTTAAGGTTATGTTAGGTTAACTCCCATAATGGGCAATTTGGATTTCTAGCTGCTGTTTTTTTCTGGTACAACAAGGTTATGTTCTGAGAAACATCTATTAGTGGGGAGGAAGTTTTACTGCAGATGTTTGTGATTCCAGCTTAAGTTTCTCATCAAAGCTTTAATGAAAATCAGCTGCTTGGAGTAGAGCCACCAGACCCCAAATCTTTTAAATCATAGGAAGCTGAAGCAAATGGAAGTACAGGACAGAGCAGATGGATAGTGGAAAATGTTCTCCATTTCAAGAAGGTGCATAAAGCGCCCGGCAGAACAATGTGATTTAAACTCCACTGCAGAGAGTTCCCACAAAGTTTTGGGCAAATACCAGCAAAGTGCCCCAAAGCTTATTCAGGGCTGTGAAAACCAATAAAAGGCATTTCATGCCCACTCTTATTCATGACATGGGAAGCAAGGAAGGAATTAAAAGTCCAGTTTTTCCAGGGGGCATGAGAAGCAATAAAAGAATTGGTTTCTGAAGAACTTGTCCTGATTTAAACTGATAACAATTAGAGCTCCTAGTGTTCAAGAACTGTGTAAAATAGGTCCAGTTTCTGAGTAACACATAACCAGCCTCTGATAATTTACAATTTGCTTCTGGACTTAGATTTCAAACACTGAAGTATAGACACTCTTGGTTTTTATGTTTTAATTGGTCCTCTTGAACATTTGGATCTGATCCCAGTTCATTTTCAGACACCACCATGAGCTGGGGATGTTTGGGTTATGCATCCTAATGCAAGATTCAACAATTACTGAATAGTACTGTATACAAAGCTGTTAGACCTCCACAGTTTTTGAAACCTAATTCTTTGTCATCAAGTGATCTCAAAGAAATTTTCTATCAGTCAGGATACATACAGTGTGTATTTGGCAATTGACTAAAATGCAATAAATATGATCTGGCTTTGTCGTTCCTGTTCAGCTGTATTGTGCAATTTTTAGATAGTTCTTTTATTAAAATAAATACTTCAGAAATACTAGAACTCCCTTTTTTCCTTTAAGATAAACCAGCAAGAAACAGTGCTTAAACCCCAGCATTCAAGAATTACTAAGATACCTAATATGAGCCAAAGAATAATAAAAGATTGTAAAAATTTTTTTTGGAAATTACTGTTCCAAGTTTGCAAGACTGCAAGAAATAAAATATTATTTTTTAAGTCATGACATATCAAAGCCAGTGAGCATGGGAAGAATTGGCACACCTGAATGTTAATTTGAAATATAATTTAATAGTTACAGAATAAAAAGACTCTACCTGCATAAACAACTTCCAATATGATCTGTAAAAATGGCCTTTTTAGCTAAAACTGTAAGGCTCTGAATCATTGTGTGATTCTTTCTTCCCAATAAAAATGAATAAAAATGAGCTCATTCAGCCTTTCATCTTTGGTGTCAGGTGGAAGAAAACGCTACATGGAACCAGCACCTAAACTGTATCATTTCTGGGCTGTGTGGTATCCTGTTACCACCCCATGATTCATCCTGTTACTGTTGTATGAAAGGCCTTCTGAGTGGCAGAATTCTTTTCTGCCAAGGCTAATGCAAGACCAATATGTCCTAAGGTTTCCTACTTGGTTTCCACCTCTGAGCGTAGAGAGCCACAGAGAACCTGCCATTCATGACTCCTTTATGATGTACTCCCCACTCCTGGCTCCAGGGATCCTTCCTCAAAAGCACTCTGTGGAGGCAAGCATTTGTCCAGAGAAAATCTGTTCCAGTATCCAAAAATTTAAACAAAAACAAAAGCAAATAAACAAACAAACAAACAAAAAAAAAAAGAGCTGGAAGGGCAAAACAAGGCACAGCCTTCCCTACCCCAGCTATTAAAATCCTACATGCTCCAGAAAAGCTAACACAGCCTGGCCAGTTGAGGGTTGGCAAGATCTCCAGAACACCAGTACCTGGCACAGATCCATTCAGGGGGGAGGTGGGCAGGTGTTGAAGGTCTAGACATGGTGTAAGGTCAGAGAGGTTTTGTATGCCCTACTCAGCTTTTTGCAGATTTGTCGTTTTCTGTGACTCCCTACCTCCTATCAATGGCAAGGATTGTCTGCAGAGGCTCAACAGAGTCTCAAAGGCACCAGCTAATTAATTTTAAGTCAGTTGGAAAGAGGCGTTTGGGTGATAGATTTTTGTGAGGGACAAGGCAAGTGTTGGGTTTTTCTCTTGATGCATCTATTCTTCCCCCTCTTTGAGCCAACAATAAACTACTTTCTTCACTATCAGACTATGATATGCTGAAACAAGCCAGGGGCCAAGAGGCAGCGAGAGATCAGGGCAGGCTACCCCTTCTCCCACACTGGGACCATCAAGGGGGAAGAAGCCCTATTTCTGAGAACAGCCCAAAACCACGACACTTTCCCATCAGCCATCCCCAGCAGCTGCCTGTTTTGTCCACAGCTGGGCCATCCTTGAGAGGGAGAGATGGGTGAAAGCTCTTTCTCTTGATCTTTAAAGATTTTCACATTGGCTTGTGTTTCATGCTAACAGGATTTTAAATTGATCCCATGGCTATTGGTCAAGCAGATCACTGTATGTCTCTACTGCAATTCCAACATTTCAAAGAGCTGCAAAATCAAACCAGGAAATACTAGAAATCTGGGTGGGGGGAAATTCCTGCAAAAGGGAAATCAAAGGAAGCATCAGATTTACCCTCCGAGTTTTAACAGTGTTCCACAAAGACAGTTATACTTGCTTCAAAGGCCACTTTTCTTTTTTATCCCTTGCAAATTTTTGTCTCTATCTGTAAATCTCTCAGGGAGTGCTGTAGTTTGTCAACTGATTATGTCTCACTTATCTGGGGGACTCAAGAGGAGAAAGTATGACTCAGAACGTGCATTTCATATGAGCGTTTCGTGAGGACTGGGTGGAGGGTGGTTAATGAGGAAACAACTCAGAATTATTTATTCCTTCTCCTGTAAATTGTTCTCCTTGAATAAACTTGACATTTTCTTTGAAAGAAGAAAATCAAATAGCTACCTTTCCAACTGCAGATTTTCTATTTCCATCAGAGAACATCTGTAAGAGTAAGTTTTTTATTTAGTGGCTGTAGTAATAAGTACATTAGAGCAGAGGCTGGTATTAATCTCTAACCCTTAGCCAGCTTGCAGACAACTAAAATATCTTAGCCCTCCCCCTTTTGGGGAAAGAATGCCTTTTAAGCAGAGGCTTTGTCTTTCCCACTGTATATGGAAAAAATGACTACACACTTCTATGGAGAATGCCTAGCTGAGAAATGTTTATGTTGGATCCAACCCCATCTCTGTTGCTGAATGGCATTTTGTTTTCCACTCGGACTGGGGAAGGGGTAACAGTCTGGAAACATTTTCAACACCGGAAATTTTTAAAAATTAAATACAATTACTTAGTCAAGGTAATAGATAATGTTGTTGCTCTACATAAAGCTATCTGGCTTTCAGTTATTGCTTGTTTCTGCAGGAGTCACCATCTGCCTACTATAATGGAGGCATGCACAAGTCCACTCACGAAACAAGAATTTAGAGTGACAGTGGGCTGAGGAGGGGGTTACTTGCCATTTTCCCCTGTTGCCCATGCTCTGCTTTGCTTATTGGTTTACATAACTCTACTATGCAACAGGGTGAAATAGAGGTAACTTTTGTTCTTGATCTTCCCCACCCAGCAGGATTTTACCTAGAATTTTAGCAACTAGTTTCAGTCTTGCTAGTTTTAGTTTTAGCAATCTCTGAGCTCTTTGTCTAAAACTTCAGGGAGATGGTTTTCATCAGTATCATAATCTGTTCTTTATTATCATCAAAAATAAACTTCTGTTTTTGAAGCTGATGAGTTGATAACTCGCCAGGTGATACATAAATATTCCCAATTGTCAGGGATAAGTCAGCATGTGAAGTTTTCAAATTAGGCTGTTATAAGTTTGTCCTGTCTCCCTTAAGGCAATTACAATTTTTTCAGTAAATTCTGAGGATACTCAGATATATCTCAGATACTGAGATATACTCTCTGTATATAAATGATGGAGTTCTTCTAGTGTTAAATTGTTGCTTAACACAGCAACAGTTGGAAAAACAGACTAAATTCAGTCATCAGGTATATTCTTTAGCAGCTCCAGACTGGTCAGACACGGCATGCATGGCTCCAGACCAGCCATAGCCCTGTGCTCTCAGGTGGGAGCATCACAGAGGATGCAGGCAAAAAGGGACAATATTGAGATCCATGCACAGGGTATGACAGAAAGGACACTAGTAACAGAAAACAAGGCTTCATTTCTTTCATCACTCATTGAAGAGTTCATTTACTGAAGAAGATTACAGATTGAAAACCAGTGTCACTGCTTTATTTCTTGTTTTTATGTTTGAAGATTCAAATTACTGAGCTTCACAAAAACACACTACTGCAGCTTTAATGAGCATTTCATATCACTTACCTAGAAAACCCCATTATTACATTAATTTGCCCAGATCTGTGGCAAATACACCCAGTGAGGCTTTAATTTTCATTGAACCTATCTCATCTTAGAACTTAGTTTAAAAAATAAGGGTATATAACAATACAGGGGGTTTTCACTGAATGACTATTTCAGCAAGAATTTGCTTTTACATTTGCAAGCTAAATAACAAAACAGAAAGCTTTTTATTGTATAATTCACATCATTGCTTTAGTTTGTAATCTCATTAGAACTGAGATACCTGTCAAGATAAGTAGATAAAAAAAGATTACCAGCATTGTGCCCAAAACTCTTAACCAACCCTGGTTAATTCTTCATTTACAACATCAGTGGACAACTGGAAGTAATAAATATTTCACAGTTAACAATGTCAGAAATTTAACAGAACAATACAGGAATTTAATGTACTACACCAGGGTGTAGCTTATTATAAAACTATCATGAGTACTGATTTGGAGACTAAGCTAAAAAATGGGTTCCTCTCAGAAACGTTTATAATTTTAAAAATGAATTTGAAATTACAAATGGATAATTTGCATGAAGTTTCTGCCCTTGAAATGGTAACTAGTATAGAGTGGCTTTTTATGCACAGTTTTCTAACAGCTGTAGTGTCCTATTAAATGGGGTAATTAACTGTCTAGCTATGATGTCACACACTGAATTAATTTCTCCAGTAATAATAGTTAGAATGTGACCTTTCTAGTTCAGAAGAATTTGATACTGTTGACCAGAGGTAATGAAGGCTTATAGAAATTATAAATAGAGCTTGGAGGCCTAAGGGGAAGCTGGTGAGCAAGCTTGTTTAATTCTCTAGGTTTGTTAGCTCAGATAAATTTATCAAAAATCAATGGCGAAGAAATAAAATTGCAGAGCAGATGTCTGCTTTTGTCTGCATGTTGTGGAGTACCTCACGGTGTAGAGCAGGACTTCTGTCCATCTCTCTTTATGATGACTTTGATGGTAGAGCATGTCTGGCCAACAGGTCAGTTATTAACTTCAGTTATTATCTCATTAACTTCAGTTATTATCTCATGCTCCAGAGAAAGACAAAGATCCCTCTGAAATGTCACTTCATAGGGATTTATAGGTTCAAGTACAAAGACAGTCTTGAATTTGCTATTACTCAAGGTCTTGAAATTTGAAATCCATTTATTTCTCCAAATGATAACTTAAGCTAGAGTGAAGTATGACAGGTCTTAGAAGTGGCAGCACCATGGCATTTTGTTTTTAAAATTAGTTATAGTTTAACTCAGTGGTCGGAAGAAGTCACAGCAACCTCCTCCATAGCCAAGACCTGGTCTAGGAAGATGCATGTAGCAAACTAAGAGAAATGAACACAGCAGGTTAAAAGGGGAAGTTATCAGCAGAACTAATGTTATTTGTACCTTCAGTAAAAGCTCCAGCTCTTCATTTGTTTTTCCAAGATGAGGAAAATGTTTTAATCATTGTATCTAACAAAGAGAAACACCCTGAAAGATATTTTAGCAACAAAAAAATTCTATATCAAATAGATTTTTCCTTATTCATATTTCCTCCCTCTTATGAATTGAAGAAAACAGATTTTCCTTAAATATCTTAAAGCTCTCCTACAAAGTTAGTTTCAACTTTTAATGTGACATTTCAACACTGAAATGTAATTCTTTCTCCCTACCTTCTTTGACTAATACCTTTCATATATCTAGTATGCTTTGACAGTAAATCCTCGCAGGTCACTCATAAAAGTTGCCCTCAAATACCAGAGTGTGGTCTATCCCTTAGAAAGGATGGAGAAAAAAAATGGGAAATCAGCACGGTGCCAAGCAGTGCTATGTAAATATGCAAATGAATTTAAAACATGGCTGTTTAGCTGGAAGCCAAAAAAGTTCTTTCAGCACTGGATTAAAAAGACTGGAAATCTTGGGTCCAGCAACAGTTTTATATTCACTGCAGGCATCTGAAACAAGCAAATCATGACTACCAGAAATGTCTGCTCATGTGGGGATATTCATTATTCCTGGTGGTTCTGACCGGTTCTCTTAAAAGACGTGAAGTTGGTGACTTGTGTCACTGCTGTGGATTACACTGGGTACATCTGGGACACTATAATTTGGGATTACACTGGATACACTGCTGTGGATTACACTGGGTGCATCTGGTGACAGTCCAAAACCACCAGCTCTAGGTGGCCCTCTTTGAGCAGGGGGGTTGGACCAGATGACCTCCAGAGGTCCCTTCCAACCTCAACAATCCTATGATTCTGTGATTCTGTGATTCTGAGTGACTATGGTCATTATTCTATTTTACAGATAGAGAAACTGAGTGAAAAAGTAATGTTCATGGTCACACAAGAGATGAGCAGAAAAAGGTGCTTTCTTGAGTCCAAATACCCTTATGAACATAGGGACAGAGGAGCTCATGCACAGAAACAAGGTGACGAGTTTCTCCTCTGTTCAGTAAGAAGGAATATTTTTCCTTATGTTAATTTCAAACATAATGAAACTACTGCTGTGAAGATGTTAGTACATTAGATGTGAAAGGTATGTCATGAAGTGGGTGAGTGACTAAAACCAGGCGCAGGGAAAGGCAAAATGGAAAAGAGGAGTAGGAGGACAAATGGAAAGCAGGACAGGGAGGACACGAGCATGAGTAGAGAACAAGGCAACAGCAGAAGGGCTGTGGGAGCCAATGGGGGCAGGTGAAGATCCACAACCCATCAGCATAATGTTCAGATGTTCCATTAATAGAAACAGCCCAAGAGAAGTACAGAGGCCTCCCCCAAGTAGGGCCAATGAACAACCATCTCATCTGGTTGGCATTTACTGTAAGACTGTTTAAATGACATTCAAGCCTTGTTGCCAATAAGAGAGACATATAATATAGACAAGACTAAAAGGTAACCTATAAATAAAAACTAGAATGAATGTGTGCTATAAATATAAACTGAGGAGCCATGGATTTAATCAATGCCTCACTATATATAAATGGACCTATTGGAACATGCTGTCTGCAGCAAACCCCTCATTACTACAAGTGTTCACTACACTTCTGAGGAAGTTGTAACTGCACAGATCTCTATCCATATGACTATTCTTTCTACTTTAGCAAATTCAAATCCTTCCAAATTCTGGGGTCACAAGAGCTGGAAGAAATTGATACACAAATGGTTTGAAACTATATCGTTACGATTGTAAAAAAGTGGCATGGATATGAAAGACAGTTAGGACAATGCCTCATCAAATACTTGTATATAAAGAGCTCAAGGACACCTTCTAGAAATATTTTCCCTCTCCCGCCTCAAAGATCAGAACAAAGCAAAGCAGAAAGAATTCAGTTAAACAACTTTTACCCCAAGTCATACACTTCACATAGGATCCATCAGATCATCAGATCTTTTGTCCACATGGCCTACCATGGTTAGAGCAAATGTAGTTGTAGAGATGGATCCTTCTGGTAGATTGGAGGAGTAACAAAATTCAAAGCGTCTAAATACAACCATCTGTTATTTCAACCATTTCAGCTGTTGAGAGAGAGAGAGAGAGAACCCTTTAAAGCTTCTCCCATAGGTATTACTGGAAAATTACACATTGCTGGAGATCTTGTGAACAGTGTAGAGTTCGTATGTGGAACAGATGAGGGTAAAAGCTGTGAAGAAGAGGAGCAATGCCAAATAATATTGAAAGCAGCAAATAATATTAGAAGCACTGTTTTCATGCAGTTATCACCGACGGCCCTACCCTTTTGGAAAACAGGAATCAGGAGTCTGATCATACAGAGGTATGTGGCAGCATCTGACGTTGGGTTCAGCGATTTGTTATCTCCTAGTTATGAAGTGTGGCAAGACAGTCTTTCATTGTTAGCTAGGCCAGGTAGGAAAGGCAGATTACCTGCTGATGCACACTGCTCAGATATTTACATGTACCTGTAAAATATGTACTGTGTCCTGGGGACAGACAAAACCAGCATAGTTCTAACCTTTATCAGTTAAATTAATCCCAAGACTTACTTAACAGCATTTCTCAGCTGTAGTCAATATTTGGTACAAAAGTGTTTCCAGCAAGAGCTGGTGAGTTAGTGCCAGTGAGTTCCTCACCCACCAAACTGGAAAAGTCCAGGTGTGAAGTACACCAGAGCATGACACACTGCCTGGAATAGCACAACATTGACTGGATAAGATATGAGATGGGGATAAAAGTTTTTGGCAGCTCATCCCCTTCCAGAAACAGGGCTCCTTCTCCATAACTTAAAGGCATGTCCATGTAGACCATTCAAACCTGAGCATTAATTAATAAACACCCTATCAGTCTGGTAAACTCAGTCTCTGCTGGGCCCGGTGCAGCTGCCTATGCATTCAGAAAAGGAGGAAATGCATGCAGGCTTGCCTATCTGCCGACCCTACACAGAAAGTGCAGTTCATAGGTTTTCTAGTGAACATGCAAGTCCATCCAGTTCTCTGGAATGAAGGCAGCAACCAGCATGGCTGAGTCAGCTTCAGGGTCCTGCAGAGCATATATAGCTATATCCTTTCCCCCCACTTAACCCTTGTTACATTCCCATGTACACACACACTTTTGAGACTCCCCTGCAGTCACAAGATACTCCTAAATGCTACACATGCTTGAGCTAAAATTTAACCTCCAGCAGTTAACCACCTTTTCTGTGGTCAGTAAAATGCGTGATGGCTGTGTAAGAGGGCAAAAAGCCCAGGGTTCCTGAGTGTGCTGCACACCAAGCTGCAGTTGCACAAAGTGCACACTATTCATCTACTGGATTTCATGTTTTGGCAACAAATGGAGAGAGGTTTCTCCTGCAGGTCACCAAAGGCAGGAAGGTCAGGACAGTGGGGTGCACTGTTATCACAGCTCTTTTTGTTTGCATAAAGTTTCCCAGCAGACTGAAGAAGAACTAAATCTTTGTGTCTATGCTTATGAATAACACATCTTGGACCTGAGGAATTTGAAACGTCTGTTACTTTGCTCCCAGGGAGCAAGAAATGGTCAAATGTCCATCAGTCTACAACTGGCAGTCTGGATTTTAAAAGTCAGTGTTTAAACACATTGGAAGTCAATTATGTCCTGAGCTGAAAAGCAGATGTAGAAGTCATGTTGGTGCCCTCAGTACTTTCTTGCTGAATGAAACACCAGAAGTAGAACCTTATATCTATCCAAAGTATATTGTTTTGTAGTTAATGATAAGCATGATAAGCCATACAATTTGTGCCTGCCCAGAGCGCTTTTAAGCTAGGATGTCTATGGATTCACTTTGTTTATTTACATCCCAATTTGGCAAAACAGTATTTTTAGTTCAGCAAAACATGTGCCTTTTGGAGGGAACCAGAAGTTGTCCTTAGAATGGGATTGTGCTCCTTTCTGTGCTAGAGCTTTACTTCAGTCACCAGCTCTGGAGATTGTCAAAGTCACTCACAACATCAGAGCTCTTCTTCCCAGCTGTATCTGCAGTGCTTAACCCCAACTTGAGCCAGGAATGAACATGGCAGCACTAATATAATGGCAGGGATCAGTTTTGCTCTCCGTATCTCACAGGCATGTATTACAACTATAGTCACTGCAGTGAACACCAAGTATTTTGGACAAAAATACAAAGTCTTAATAATAATTTCTTACATATTTATTTCCTAAATATGGTCTATGCTGTCCAAAGTCATCAAGCTGAAGCAGGACTGAGCTACTAGTAGCAATAAAATCAATTTCCAGATAATAACATCCAGTGGTATTTTAAAACTCTTCCCAAGAATTATAGCTTTACTAAAGGTGCTAGCATATATGTATGCTTTCTGCCTCCCAAAGA
This sequence comes from Strix uralensis, assembly GCF_047716275.1. Classification (NCBI taxonomy): domain Eukaryota; kingdom Metazoa; phylum Chordata; class Aves; order Strigiformes; family Strigidae; genus Strix; species Strix uralensis. The sequence goes on along the minus strand of NC_133974.1, from coordinate 53,524,940 downwards.
AAAAAAACATATCTCAGAGATGGCCTGAAAAGATTCTCTCTGAAGATTTTTGAATGCACAAGTATTCAGTGGGGAATATGTCACCAGTGCAGAGTGATATAATACAGCTCCCTTGGAGAGCTACCTGTAAATAGCAGAGGAGACACTATCCAGACAAAGGGAAACATCCCATTACCATGCTCTGAACTGGACAGAATCAGCCCAACTCAAATGTAGAAAGAGAATCACTTGGGCCTGCCAGACACCAAGGTTTCCTTTAGATGAATCCACTTTCTCTACTTGAAGATACTGACTGGTGGAACAGACTGTCAGGAGCCTTTTCACTTTTCCAAAGGTACAGGGTGTCCAGCAGTTTGGCCTGAGCATAGAACTTGTAACCTGGACCCTTCTACACAGCACAGTACATCTGACATATGCAATAGGTTTCATCTCCATAGACTTTGTATGCAGTACAGGTACCTACACGTGAGTTAGCCCTCCAAGTCCCCCTTCGCAGTCAGTAGAGAGGAATGGGCACAGCTGACCTACTTTAGAAGCATTTTAGTATAGAAGAAATTAAACCATACAAAGGGTGTCTAGCTGGCTTGTTCCCATGTGGATGTCTCCACGTTGATGACTCCCAGCCTGCTATGGTTTGGGCTTCCTACACATGCAGTCCCGCCGCCCAGCTGCGGAGGCTGCTGGCCAGGATGCCCCCACACTAGCACAGACACAGCTGTGTTAGCACAGCACTGAACTCAGAGCACGGAGGTCCTCTGGGGTTTAGCCTGGGACTCTCTTCATGGCTGACATAGACATGCCAGGTGAGACCTACTGAATGCTGAAAACTTGGCATGCTTTCTGTGAGAGCTTGGCTGGTGGTTATTTCTGAAAGTGAAAACCCTATCATAGGTGACAAAGACCAGGAAATTCTTTGGAGAAGAGTCCTGCCTATTCTGAGGAAACCAGAGAAACTGAAATAGCATGAAACATACAGTAGAGGACTGCTTTCTCAGACTTGTTTCTCTAATGTTCTTATTTCTAATAAATAATTACATAAATGAAAGTACTGGGAGATATTCAAGCAGGAAAACATCTTTATTTTTAGGAAGGGCAGTAGGCTGTTTATCTCAAGTTGGCCTAAGCAAACAATCTTCAAAAAGGCCTCAAAACTGTGGCTGCCAATTCCAAATACTGCTCATAAAAAAAAAAATAAACAAAAGCAAGCATGTTTGTGTTGGGTTTGGAAATGTCCTCAAGGAGCAGAGGGCTGTTGTTTCCATGGCAATGCCATGCACTTCCAGCAGACTGGTCTCTCTTTTAGACACATGGATCTTAAAATGGGTGGAGGATGTTTATATTATTCATTCATCCCTGTATAGCAAAAGATGAAAAGTTTCAGGGATTTAGTATTATGATGAGTCCTAAAGCTCTGTTTGGCTAAACCGTTTCTTCCAGAAAAAGATTACACCTTGATGTGAAGCTGTCAAGAAGGGACATTACTCCACTCAATTTGTCTGATTGTCTTCATCAATGCATTAAAAACTTGGGCTTTATTTATTAATGTGTCTACTTTTACAGATATCTATGGCTGATATGATGTCTGTTATATCAGTGGAGCAACATTTTTCTATTTTCTTTTCCCTGGGCTATGAGGCAAACTTGATAATGTACAAGTAGAGCTTGTTTTCTTATCTCCTTCTTTTCTTTCACTCCATAACAGACAGTGGGGACTTTTGAGGGTCCCATAGTTCTGAAACTGTTGATCAATCTATGTTAAGTGATAAATATTATTCAAATAATTCACAATATGTTCACAGATCTCCATAGATATTTTGATTGAGAGATAGCCTGTCACACCAGACTTCACAGTTCTCAGACTAAGACTTACTTAAGTGTATGTCTTCTGACAATATTTTTACCATCTTTACAGAACAGGTCAGACTGCAGAAAAAGGGAAACTTGAATGCACAAAAATATTTTCAAAATGAAACAGTATGTCCAATGAACTTGCTACACCATGAGGATAAAGCAGGTGAACGAGCTGTGGTATGTCAGCTTAGCCAGAGGTAACTATCTATGTATGTTCTTGACCATCAACAGATGGTAATGAGAATTTAATTCTCTTCCACTGAAGGCTAAAAGAGCAAGATCTAGTCTTTTGTCATATGAAGAATTAAGGGGGGGGGGGGAGGGGAGGCTGCCAGAAACTAAAAAAATGTGCACTTTTGCCTCTTGACATCAAAAAATCACCCTTCTACACAAAATACAGGTGTTTATGACACAGGATAGAACTTCTTTGGATTTTTGCAGGTAGATTTGGGATATTCAGTTAATTAAGTTAATTTTAATTTCATCACAAGCTTATGAGTTCATAGGATTCATTTGTGCCCAGGCTGCACTCACTTTACTATCCTGAACAGATCTTTGACATGAGAATCTACTAAGTAATATCATAACGTTTGATCTTTGCCCTCATGCCTGAACATCCATGCAGCCTAGTGAGGATCCTTCTCAGACCTAGAAGGAAGCACACCTTTTGACTCTAACAGCAAAGACCATAACACTGCTGGCCAGCTACAACCAAGTCTCAGCTGATACTATACTTAGTAGTGACTTGGCAGCTGATGTGCCATGCCTGCTACTTTGAGTGCTATTCTTCAGCTTCAGTTCCCCAAGTACACCAGCTCTCTCCTCTTTTACAATGGTCCTGGAGGCAAGCACCACCATTTTCTTCTGAATTTGTTTTGGATCAAATGTAATGAGATTCCTAGCCCAAGACTGGTAGGCATGAGTATAATGGATATTAGAAAGGTTGAAATGTCTTCATGTAGACCATTTAACCCTGAATCACATCCCTTCATGTACCCCAGCACTCAAGAGAAAATTCTGGATTTAACAAACACTGGTGTGGATCCAAGGGAGCCTTTTATTGTGGAAGAAAGAGACCCTTTGTGCTTTTATATATTCACAGGAAAGTCACAAGTTCCAGTACTAACTAAAGAAACATGCCATGTTTTCTTACCATTAGATGAGAGAGTCAATGGCTACATCTGAATTACCGAATAAAGTAGTATGGGGACCTCCTAGTCAAGTAGCATAACATGGCCCATGTCCACGTGCTGAAGCTCTCTCTGTGTTTTCCCAGAAAAGAATAGTCCCATACAGACTGTCTTGTGGGAGCACGTCCTAACACATGCCATTCTGCCTGGACATTGTCAGGAAAATCACAATCTGTCAAAGAGCAAAATCAAGAAAGAAAATGAACCATCAGTCAGTATGGATGATCATAAACCAGTGCCTGAAACCATGCCTTGCCCTTCTTCATCTGGCTGATGCAGATGTAGCCACAGAGAACATTCTGTGCATGTCCCCAGCACAACTCTCTTCTTTTGGGAAAAGCAAGCCAGAAGGGGCAAAGTCACTGCAAGCATACTTGCCCCGGCACGTCTGCACCACCACTGACAGCAGGGAAGAAATGAGGACCTGATTCTGCCCCAGTTATGCAGGCACAGATCAGGAGCACCTGCAATGAAATTGGTGGAACTGCTTGAATATAACATGGGAGTAAACTCATACCCTGTGTATGTAGATTGTCTCCCATCTTCAGTCCCTTCTTGCACCCATATCAGCAGAAGGATCTGAAGAAACAGAATACGGCTACAGGCTCCACAGTGCTTTCAGTACTGCAGCTGTTTCTTGTTTTTAAGAAATGTAATAATTAAATCCAGATGTGGGGGGGAGGGGGGAATAAATGCACCATGGGTGTAAAAGATTTTTCAAGAGCTCAGCAAAATCCACATTAGATTGAACTTTTCATCTTGAACTGGAGCAAACATTGTCCCTTGGGAAAAAAAAAATCTAATAATTGTGAAGACATAATTGCTAATGCAGACCTAGCATTTCGGCCTACTAATTGTCTTCACCATTCAGAAACAGACAGTGGACGGAAATGTTCCTCACTCAATTGCCTACATAACAATTTTTCAGGGAGGGTATTTCCATTTTGTTCCAAACCTGTTTGTGCTTTGTGTGCAATTATTTTGTGCTCCCAGAACATTCGACCATTTGAATCCCTCAATTAGCTCAACACTCTGACACTTCTTTTTATAAATATGATGTTGGCTCATGCACTAGAACAACTAACCAATCACTCCGTTATCACTAGTAGGGCAAGGAGCAACAAAAATATATCAGAATAATTGAGAATGCCTGAGAAAACTTCTGAACCCAAAGGAAACAGTCTGGATCCCATTTCCCCCTCATTCCCACTTCCCTCATAGCACTGATTGTCAATACCTCATTTCTGGTTTAAATTGATGCAATCCATAGTTTAAAATACTGTATTAAAATAATGAGCATCAGTACTTTCCAAGTTTTTGTGATGAATTGAGTAATGTGGGGGGCAAAAATGTTGCCAAAAAATACCCATGTGACTTAGGACCCTGCATCTCATTTTAAAGAGGGGCTCTGACAGTGAGAACAGCAGAGGCACCCAAAACTGAGGCAGATGTCTTGAGGAACAGAGAACTGTGTCTGCTCAGAATAGGGGGTAAGCTGGTTCCCAGTGGACTTCAGCAAAGACCATACAACCCTGCCTGTGCAGCTGGAACCAGTGATGTTGCACTGAACTGCTGCCAGCTTGTTACTGCTGGGTGAGTGGACTAGATGAAAGCTCATTCATGGATGTAATGCTGCCATACCCTTAGTTGAAGTATAAAGGAGATGACCCTTATGGCTGACTGAAGGTTTTGCATAGACACCCTTACACACAGTCATACATTTCTGTTGTCCATATTCACCATCATAAGTAAAAAATTGTTCTGCTTAGACCTGCAAAACCAGGAAAGCTTTTGGGCAGACACTAATGGACCAGCTGGGACCACCCACCAGTTGAGGGGCAGCAGAGAATTTAACATGCCTTAGATCTGTATGGATGGAAAGAAATATTGCCAAGAGAGATACTGGGATAAGAATCTGTTTTCAATTGAGAAACTAACTGTCTCCCTCCCACGGTGTGTGGCATAATCATTCAGCTGAAATCCTTAGTCTGGTGGGAGCCAGTCCTACAGCTATGTGTTAAGACTAAACAACTGAAAGAAACAAGCAGTACAAATAGATAGTACTTCTGCTCTCCCAAAGTGGCTATGGTATGAAGGCTTTTCCTCCTAGGAGCTATTATCTGAGTGTTTCCAAAGCAAACCAGATAAAATACTGTGTGTAAGAATGGTAAAGGCAAATGAGTTTTCCATTTATGTTCATCTCAGCTTCTCAGAGCTCTCTGGGATAAGCTTGGGTTAATGATTCATTTGTAAACCTCATTTTTAAAGCTGCTTGTTAGTCATCTCATAAGATACATTATTTTCTAAACAAGCAGCTCATCTGGCTGGATAGAAGTATCTACCCACCCTTGAGAGTGGAAGCTAACATGCAGATGAATCTTAGGATTGCTGGCTCTTGCTACCCAGTGCTCCACAGGTATAACTACAGCACCATGCAGACATACAAGTTCAGGTCCCAGAAGCAGTACGGCCACAGTACTGTGCCAGGGTTAATTAGCCACAGACACCAGCAGGGCTATTTAGCAATGCTACTCACAGGCTAGTTTTTGCAGCTAGTGGAAGCATCACTGCATGGTGCTGCATTTGATATTGTAGACCTGTTGTTCATGTCATAGCTTACAGTTGGCGTGAGAAGCAATGGTTAGCTCAGTACAGAAAAGAAATCAACCTTTATTTCAGAGCAACCCAGGAAAATGAGGAAGGAGATACAAAGGAAATCTAATCCTAATTCGATCAGTACAATATATGAGCCTCATAGCTCATACAAATACAAGAAGGATCATACCCTTCTGATTCCTTTGAACTTCCCACTTTTCCCACTTTTTGCAAGGGTAAATGACCTCAAGACCCACAGAATACACAAAGTGCTGTATAGGCAGCCCCAAAAAGTATTCCAGGAGACCCTGGCATACCTCAGGCTCTGACAGCCACCTCAGGGATAGTGTTTGTAAACGCTAGCAGAAACAGGGTGTGGTAAATAATTTCTGGAGATCTAAATGACATGCTAGGGCCTTCACATCAGCTCTGCAACAACACTGCAGAGTTAGGCATGGGTGAGAGATTTAGGATCCAAAAATTCATGAGTCTGCATGGATCTAACATAATACACGTGACACAGGGAAACTGCACAGGGTGACCAGGTGCTGCCTGATGCTCCTGAGGCCAGCCTGTGTGTGTCTCACCAGCTTTGCATAATGAGGTAGAAGTTTCTCAGTGGAGAACAAGAATTTACACATAACATAACAAACAAAAGTTACCCTCTTTCATTTTCCTTTTATTTTCCAGTCTTAGAGGGTCATCTTAATAGCTTTGTTTGTGTTTCTGATTCCTTATATTATTGCTCTAATTAATATTTAAAAGAAGGTGATTTAGATATTTACAATCTTCTGTTTAATTCTGGTAAGCTTTGGTAAGTTATCAAAAGTGCTAAATTATATAGTAACTCAAAGAGTTGTGGCTCAAAGTCCAAGAGGACAGCAGTGATGAGTGGCATTCCTCAGGGGTCGGTGTTGGGACTGGTGCTGTGTAACATCTTTGTGGGAGACATGGACAGTGGGACTGAGTGCACCCTCAGCAAGTTTGCTGATGACACCAAGCTGTTCAGTGCAGTCGACATGCTGGAGGGAAGGGAGATGCCATCCAGAGGGACCTGAACAGGTTGGAGAGGTGGGCCTGTGCAAACCTCATGAAGTTCAAGAAGGCCAAGTGCAAGGCCCTGCACATGGGTTGAGGCAATCCCAAGCACAAATACAGGCTGGGCAATGAGTGGATTGAGAGCAGGCCTGTGGAGAGAGACTTGGGAGTAGTAGTGGATGGAAAACTGAATATGAGCCAGCAATGTGCGCTCACAGCCCAGAAAGCCAACTGTATCCTGGGCTGCATCAAGAGAAGTGTGGCCAGCAGGTCGAGGGAGGTGATTCTCCCCCTCTACTCTGCTCTCATGAGATCCCACCTGGAGTCCTGTGTCCAGCTCTGGGGCCCCCAACATAAGAATGACATGGACCTGCTCTAGTGGGTCCAGAGGAGGCCATGAAGATGATGAGGGGGCTGGAGCACCTCCCTTATGAGGACAGGCTGAGAGAGATGGGGTTGTTCAGCCTAGAGAAGAGAAGGCCTTATAGCGGTCTTCCAATACTTAAAAGGGGCCTACAGGAAAGCTGGGGAGGTACTCTTTATCGGGGAGTGTAAGAATAGGATGATGGGTAACTGTTTTAAACTGAAAGAGGGTAGATTTAGATTAGATATAAGGAAGAAATTCTTTAATGTGAGGGTGGTGAGACTCTGGAACAGGTTGCCCAGACAAGTGGTGGCTGCCCCCTCCCTGGCAGTGTTCAAGGCCAGATTGGACGGGGCTTTGAGCAACCTGATCTAGTGGAAGGTGTCCTTGTCCATGGCAGGGGAGTTGGAACTAGGTGATCTTTAAGGTCCCTTCCAACCCAAACCATTCTCTGATTCTACGACATACACCAGGCATAGCCACACATTAAGAAACAACAATAAAATTTTACCTTTCATGCAATCCCCCCCATTTATTTTTTATGTCACATGAAGAATGATTGAAGAACTGTTGTATCTCCCAGGAACTGATTACTTCCTGGAATGACAATAGGTGATCTCTGGCACATCTCACCAGCCTCACAGACAGACAGACAGACAGACAGTCCTGCTTTGGTAGCCTCCCACAGCAGCCAGCCAGCTTTCATTCAGAAGCGGGTTGATCCTTGTAGATATGTTTCTGTCTCTAGGCTCTTCATCCAAAGCTCATCAAAGCTTTGATGTAACGTAAACTTTCTAAAGCTTTTCTTATTTAAGTAAAAGTTAATCTTTTCCTATAAATACACCTTCTTTACTGAATAAGGATAATAATTTCTAGTTAACTCATCCTCTAGTATAAAATGCAGTAAGAATCTGCCAGCTCCTCATGCGCAGGCAAGCACCCACTTCTGGCCAGTGGCAGAACACAGGCAGAAATGCTGATAGCTTCAATACTGTAAGGCAAAAAAGCAAACACAGGGGCAGAGAGTGAAAGAACAGACTCGAGTTCAGCAGCGTGTGTGTGGTCTGCTACAATGGGGTTGTGCAGTGTGCTCTGGGGAGACCTGATGGTTGTAATTCTTGCTTTTCCCTGCCTCTCAGCCAAACCTAACTCTCCAAATATGTATGCATAGGAAATACTTTATTTTTATTTTTTCATTGCAGGGATGCCAAGAAGGATTTTACCGTACCAGCTCAGGAAAATGCTCTCCTTGCAACTGTAATGGTAATGCAAACAGATGCCTTGATGGATCTGGAATCTGTGTGGTAAGGAATTCCTATCTTCTCTGCTGGTCCCTCACTAAATAACAGTACCTTTTTTTTTATGATAACATGAACCCTTTCACCCTTGCATGAGGCTTCATATGAAGGAAATATCACCCAGGCAAACCCAAAAACCATGGTCTGATTCTTCTATTAACACCAATGCTCAGTTTCAATACACAGCAAAATCAGTGACTATACCACAGGAGCTTTTTGCTGAAGAGCAACTGTAAGCATAATCAATAAGATTATTCTGGCCAAATTTTATTCTCACTTACTTAAATTACCTCTGCAGATTCAAAACACTTCCTGCATGTAGTATTTGTGAGAGTCAGTATACTGGGGAAATTTTTTAGTCCATCAGAAATATAGAAAGAATTTTGTATACCTCTGGAGAAAAAAATGTATAAATTCAAACACATTTCATTCTCCCCTTTATGAATACAGTGCTGTATATCATATAAACAATTTACAATGGTGAGTGACCCTGTGAGTGTATATACATGTGTTATCCATAGTAATTCTGCTGCATGGCAGCCTCCTGCTGTGAAGGAACAACATGGGGAGGTTGAAATATTACACCAAGGGAAAAGCGTGTTGAACTCCAAGGTAGTATTACAATTTTCCATATGTTTGATCTCACTCAGTATCAGCTCATACAGAAAGCTGTGAGTTAGTATTAGTAGTTGATCACTTGTAGCTCCAGAGCAAAAATCCATCCAGTAAAACTGACTCAAATTACTAGTGGGAAATCAGAGCAGTAATACACTAAAAAAAGGATGGATGTTAATACTGTAATGTATCTAAACCACATAGCAAGAACTAAGCACTAGTGTACCCTTTACAGGCTTGTAAAGCAGGAGTAGAGCCCAGAGCTCCTTCCTCTGCCATGTGTTACTTTTGACAAGTCATAAACCTTTGCCCTCAGTTTGTCTCTTCATAAAATGGCCTGATAATACTCACATACTTTGCATCATTGCAGCCTCTATCAAGTTTTCAGTTATACAAATACATAAAGCCATGCTCCATGGCATATCTCCTACTGTTTTTATTTCTGAGGGAGGAATACAGTGCAGCTGTTCAGGCCAGGAACAATTATTAATGCTTGGCCACAGTAGTGTGCTTAGGATTGGCTGGTTTCTGCAGAACACATATTCGCTTGGTGTTTTAATATTAAATTTTTAAAAGCTGTTTTACACTGCAAGGCATTCTCAGCTATTCTCTTTCACGTGTACAAGGCTTTTGATCATGGGATGATTGTCCCCTTAGTGTCCAGTGACAATGATGGCAAGAGGAAACTTCCAATTGAAGACACGGGAACAAGAGAGAGATCTTGAGAAATGTCTGCTTCTGGTGACTCTGGTGACCAGAGTTTCTGTAGTAGAATATATGAGATAGGGAAGTCATTATATCCTCAGTTTACAAACACAACAGAAGACTTATTTCCTGTCTTCTACAAAAATAAGGGTTCAGGAAAAAAACAAAACAAAACTGAAGTTACTGTATCAGCAGGAAATAACCTGAAAGTATATGTACATTCCTGACTGGCATCTCTCTGGGATACTAAACTCTTGGAGCTGGCCAGGTAGTAAAGAACAAAACTAAGAGCTAAACCCCATTTTACTACTTGAGTTCAAATAAGCCATTTGATGGCTTATCTGAATGATTTAAGAAGCCATTAAGATCAGGACATTTACTTCTGAATAAAGAGGAACAGCAAAAAGGCTTAAGTGAAATAAGAGTGAAAGGGAGAGTACATGGTGCAAGAGCAGAATGAAAATGGGTTTTGAAGGTTTGATAGCATAAAACAGAATCAGAGATGCCCATGGGGACTGCATTAACAAGACTTTCCTGAGGATTTGGAAATTTCCAGGGAAGATGGGAAGACTGATGAAATTGGTAAACTGCAAAATATGACTGAAAGCCTGGGAGAAGAAAAGCTTAGAGAAGGAAAGATGTAACTTGAATTACAGTAGGAAGAAGCATGCTAGATGAATGAATGCAAGTAATTTGGGAAAAGGAGAGCTGATGGTTGGTAATGTGACTCGTATTAAAATCAGTGGACAAAGCAGACTTCCCTAAGGACCATTCTGGAGAAGCACAGGAACAAATCTGGTCAAAGCTTGCTGGGAGTTTCTGCAAACAGGTAGGACCACATGGTATGGAGAGATCACTATTTTCTCTGTCCTCAAATTTTTAGGCAAATTACTCCAACAATTTTTGCAGTGGTAACCACCACACCTGATAGTAAGACGTAAGACTTTCTGGAGTCAGTTAGTTTTTAATAGGCTGCTAAAAGAAAAAAGACATTCTGTATTTATCCCATATTGTTATTGTTGTCATCCTCCATTTCTATCAGTATAAACCTGCTATCTCCCTGCTTCTGAGATGTAACAGTGTTCTAAATTTTTATCATTTATGGACTCTCCACTGGCACCACCTTACCCTAACCATGAGTCACAGATGTTTCTATGTCTGCCTGTTTATTCACACAATAGAATGATTTAAACATGGAAAAAAAAATATTTTGTAAATTAACTCTGCTGACGATGTAAGACAACATGAAAGTAATGATAACATTGTGTTCAGTTGGTAGATAATTATTTTGTGTAGTTTAAGTAATAACTAATCTATAAGAACTGAATAAATGAACCGGGCAGTCTGGAAATGAAAAAGTACTCTACTTCAAAAGGGATGAAATATAAGGGTCGGACTCCATACAGTGCTCTAAGACCACCATATTATGCAAATCCCCCAAATCAATTCGGCTAATGTAGTTCCCACAACATACAAATTAATGATATTTTTATTGGCCTGTGCCCTGAATTTGAAATCAAATAAAATTAAACCCCTATTAATGACGCCTTAGGGTAAAGTACTCACATCTTTAATTTCTGCTGACATAAATATCTATCTTAGGGTTCTGTTTCAAAACTTCTCGCAGCTTATTCACAGAGTGTAAATCAAATCCACGAGTCTTCAGAAGCTTATTGAATGACACAATCCATGAATCAGCAATCTCATTAGTTAACCAGACAGAAGAAATTATTGCAGACAGAGCCTTTCTTGTATAGATGTCCATATAAAACTGGTGCAGAAATCAGTCATGTGGTCCTGTGATTAAAACTGAAGAGCCACTCAGTCCTTTTTGTTAGTAGAGAAAAATACCCAAGTGTTAGAAGAGCAGCCAGCACAGTGTAAGCTCCATTTATGGTATAATACAGTAGAGATGTCAAATAATGCTTCATTTCAAAGACATTATCTGGTGATGCATGTAAGGCTAGTAGAGGAAGAAACACCAATTCCTTGTATTCATTTTAGACTTTCGACTTTTAATATAGTTTTCTCAATCCTGGCTAAGATGAGAAAACAAAGTCACTTGTAGGGCCCTCTAGCTTTTTATTTTGGAAACATGCGTATATGTATGTTAACTGGGTGAAACTGTAACAGCTGCAAGTGGCAGTCTGCAGACAGTGTGATATGCATTTCTCCTGCATAAAGCCCATCCCCCAGACCCTACCCCTTCAGCAACCTACAGCTGAGCTATTTCTTTACAGCACCACCACTGATGGTCCAACATTTGAAAATTCAAACATGGGAGTGGGCTTCAAATGACTTGAGTAGAATGCCAGAGTGGCCATGATGGTCGACTCTGAAATGAGTGGCATATAGAGATGAAACAGCTTGTCTAAAGCAATGAGGTCTCATAACATATGCAAGTAGTATAACGGGCAGGGCTTTACCATATTAAAAACTGTGATTACATAAACTAGGGAAGGAAGTTGCCTGAGGTGACTGTAATGTACTGTGGCAATGACTCCAGATGAACACAGTAAAATGGGTTGAAAGGGTGAAAGGATTTAAAAATTACAAAGCTGGACATCCAGAAGAAACTTCTGTTGGACGGAATTATCAGTGTCCTTTCTGAGATTTCTGCTGTTAATGGAGTTTAAATCTTCATAAATGCATGAAAACACATAGAGCAGAAGAATTAAGTCTGGAGAAAACACTACAGCAGAAGGTGGAGGGTAAATTTGTTGGTGTCTACCTAAAAATCTCTAAGTGCTTTGTTATCATCTCAGTTCCATATATTTGATCAGTGTGTATATAAGGTTTCCAAAGATTGCTCATAAATAAGTAAATAAATAAATATGATCTTTTTGGAAGAAGAAAGACCAAAGGATCATAACAGTGGAGAGGATAAATTCGCTGGTATCCTTTCCAGCCTTTATGGAATTTTTTACAGTAGAGCATATTGTCATGTAAGTGATTTGTGTTTAAGCTTTTGGGTATACAGCTGAGTGGAAAGGTTGGAATGGATTTGGCAGTTCTGCCTGAGAGGATAATATGTCCCACACGATTGCCAAGGCAGGTCTGAAGAATCGCCAGTGGATCTACAACCATCCATCAAGCATGAGCAAAAAGCAGCAGGGAGCTAGCAAAACTCCCCAGCTTATTAGGTACTTCTGACTTCACGAAGAGCTTTGCAGCTTATGGCTCACTCTTTCTTTCTCTAAAGGCGGACTACATATATCTATAGTGACCTTGGTAATACATATTTGGAAAGCTAACCAGAACTAAAACAGCCTGGTGCTGAAATGCAGCCCTTCTCTTCCCCAGAGTGTTTTAGTACGCAGTAGTCAAAAGCATTAGTGTTAATAAACTCATTTTCTCAGATATAGATATTTCCCTCCCTCCCTCTTAGCTATGTTTAAACTTAGTATTTGTTTTCCTACTTGTTTATTGTCGAAAACTTGCCACAGCGAACCCCAACATGCGACCACCTTGCTTCCATTCCCCGCACAGCCTGTATAAGAGGCATGTAGGAAGTCAGGCCAAGACTGCAAGGAAGGGCTGCCATTGCTGTCACGCCTGATCAGCCACAGTTAGCTCAGACAAGTGACGGATAGAGAAAATAGAGGGCCGGGTGGTTTTGGAAAGACATCAGCTCACACTTCACTCATTAATACAGGAGAAGTTCTACACAGAGTGGGTATGTTAACCCAAACTGGATCAGGAAATTAGTTTTTTGCTATTCTTATTATTTTAGGCTGACAGTTGTCTTTACTTCACTAAAAGTTGTGCAATATTTAGTGTTTCCTTTCAGTGCTTCATCTTCTTCTTCTACAAGAAATTCTGAAAACTAATACTGCATCTCATTCACAGTGGCTGGAGAGAGAAGGCTTGAAATCATAAACCTCAAAGATGAAAAAAATAAATCATGCATCATACCATTATGCTGAAGTATTCTTTTTACTGTTATTACTTTGGGACAGCAATGAGTTCTGGTGTGCTGGCATGGGCAATACTATGCGGTTCTGTAACCTCAGATATGAGGGTATCTCCCAAATTTGGGGAAGTCGAAATCTACATCCAGATGTTATACCTCAGGCCAATCCACTGGCCTAGCAATAAATACAGACAGACTGCACAGCAATGTTCCTGCTATATTGTAACAATGACTGTTTTCAGCTGCAAAGTACTATTTAGAATTCCTAACCAGGGCTTGAGGACACTTCCAGATTTCAGAGATCCTATTTAAGAACCTAGGATTTTGGGCTTTTTTTTTGTTGTACTAACTTTACAAGAGGTAGGGCTGAGTATTAACTTTTGGTTGCCCCTGGAGACTCCCCATTCCATCCAGCATTAGGTGTCTAACACAGGTGCTCAGCACTACTCTTTCTTTTACTTTATAGGGTACACAGAAAACCAGGCTGCTATCTGTTTCCTATGGAGGAGGTTCAGCCTTCCTAAATTGTACTGTGTAGCCATCCAATGAAATAATTTCCCTATAACTGCCTAAATGGCACATTTAATGAAGATGGTGCCATTGAAGACCTTTAGACAGAGCTCTTCTCTCTTAAGTTCAGGTTCCTAAATTAGGTGGGTCAGATTCCCACCTCTCAGATTTTCAGTTATATTCATTTACAGAAAAGCATGTTTGTCTTGTGCTGGGAAAGTTGTCCTAGTACCATTGCCTGAAGAGAATCAACAAATTTTTCATTATTATTTGTGCACAAGTGTATGTACTGAGCAGAACTGCATCACATGAAGTGCTCTGTGGTCATAGAACAGTGGTTCCAGCTTTACATTCCAAGCAAACCAGTTCAGAAGCTCAGTGCTGATAATCATTCTCTCCCACAGCACCTTTTAATGTGCTTTTCATGTGTGTAAGGTATAGATAGTTACAGTAAGGGCCAGGTAGAAATGCCCACCCTGATTGATGGTACTCAGTGAGAACAGAGTAGCAGGACCAGCTGAGGCATTTTCTAACATAGGAAAATACACTCCAGCCACTCTGTCACCTGACAAGCTGCTGCTGGTGTACTGAGGGATGAATTATTATATGCTATAGTCTCGTATAGGAGCTTTTAGAAGCCAGGCTGCTATTATATTGGATTACATCTCCTGAAGCTGAAGTGTCCATGAGGAAGGGACACCTCTGCCTTGACTTCTGCTTTATCAAAATAAAGGTTGTATTAACATGGGCATATGGAAAAAATTGAGCTTAGAATTTTAACTTCCTGCAATTTGAAACAGTTTACAAAAAAAGCAGAGTATTATAAAGCCTAGTTGCGATATTTCTAACTGCATGGTTGTATCTGTTTCTGTGACCTTTACTATATCTCACTCTGCTCTGTACAAAGATAGGCAGCAATTTTCTTCTAAACTTCAGTGTTTGAGGTCCTAAGATACATATCACTGCATATCTTCTAGAGATTTTTACTTCAGTCTTTCTTGTTTTTCAAAGGAAACCAAAACAAAAACTATATACTGAGTTTCTTTATTTAAAAAAAGTAGACACCAATATCAGCAAACATATTTCTATAATTTTGTGAGTACATTTGAATGAACCACTGAGACAGGGAAGGCTATGAGCAATCCCATACATAGCCCGGTTGCTAACATCAACC
This sequence comes from Strix uralensis, assembly GCF_047716275.1. Lineage (NCBI taxonomy): Eukaryota > Metazoa > Chordata > Aves > Strigiformes > Strigidae > Strix > Strix uralensis. Next base: position 53,509,687 of record NC_133974.1, on the reverse strand, counting down.
ATAAATGATGTCTTTTATTCTAAAGCACGTATGAATACCAGGACCAAGAGAAGCCCATGCAAAGCACTTCTTTAAAATACAATAAATGGAATTCCATTCTTTTCTTCATCATTATTTCTCTGTCAGAAGTGATCCATTTAGAAGCAAATGCTTTTCTCAAACTACCAAGCCAGTGCCACCCAGTGCTGAGAATCACCCATGAGGTGCAGTGAGGGTGTCCTCCCTGCCTTCAGAGATGGCTCCCAGGCTTATTGCAGTCAGCAGCTTTGTTGGCGATGCAAGCTAATGGAACAAAAAATATAAGGACACTTTTTTATCACTGTAAAAATATGATTCTAAATGTCCACAGGAGTTTTCACTTGTTAAATAAGATAAAGCCACTTTTACATAATCACTAACCAGAGAAAAACTACAAAAGTGCCTCAAGCACTCAGCTAAGAGGGTCTTTGGGGTAAAAGGGCCTTTTAGCACTTTCCTTCAGTTTAGAAGATGAAAAACACTGCAGACTTAAGGACCAACATTTGCTGCCCTGCTCTGTTCATCAGAGTAGTATCTGAGCTTTGGAAACCAGTAACAGATTTCTTCTGATAATATCCACGTGTTGTTTGGAGAGCTGAGGACAGGAGAGGTGAAATGAATTGCTCAGAGCACAAAGAGCATGATGAAGGCTACAAGTGAATGCAGTCCAAAACAGAATGCAGCCGACCTAAGGCCTCCACCAGTGCTTCAGATACAGGATTGCTCTTTCTCTTCGAGCGCTCAGTGCCCACGCTCTCATCTCTCTCTTGTGATATATTAACATCACTTTTTCCTTGCATAGTGACAAATGCAAACTATTTTTAAAACTATTAGGCTTCCCGTGTTTTCTGGCTCATGCCATGTGCCTCACAGCTAGTGCACTCTCATCAGAGAGGAGTGTGAGTGAGATCTGGACATCTTCCTAGTGGCTGTGTGCCACTCTGCCCTCATTTGCTCTCAGTTTCTCTGCTCTCACCAAGTTTCTTTCCTCCTCCTTCTCTTCCTCCTAGTCAAGCTTTCTGTATTCTCTCATTTTAGAGCTTTTTAGTTAAAATAATCTTCTGGTTTTCTGTATACTAAATACTTTCATCTTTACAGCAAATATTACTATGAAAAACCACCTCTAGCTCTGCAGCTAGTGGTGTCTAATCTATTTAAAGATTCATGGAAAAAGAGATTGACTTTTTTCCTTTCTTTATCATATTCTACTTGCTGTAGAGTTACCTGGCCAAATCACAGCCCTGTAGAAATGAGTAATTGCTGTGTGATGGGTTCTGTATGAGTATAAAACGTGCAGCAAGACAAAGTCTTCTAGAATCAAAAAGGGTCTGAGCTAAACTAGTGAGTCCTAACTGGGGAGCTTTAATGGGATTCAAATAGGGAAGATTGGCTAAAAAACATCAGATGTGTTTTCACAAGGGTGAGTGTCCTTTACTAAAATGACACCGTTCAATGTAGATTGAGGATATCTGGACACAGACTTAGGGGAAAAAAAAACCACAAACAAACAAAAAAACCCACACCAAAAAAACAAAACAAAAAAAAAAACCCAACCAAAAACCACCAATGTTACCAGGAAAAAATTCTGCCACTAAATCAAAGTTACAATACTAGTATACAAAACTCATTTAGCGATGCCTGTGCAAATGAAACTTGGCTGTTTTCATTAAATGTCTTCCCTAGTCACATTCCTCTCTCCTCATACTCTTTTCTTCAAAGAACACACCATGTTTGGAGTAGAAAGTGAGTTTCAGATCTGTAGGGACTGGCTCAGATGAAAAACTGGTAAGCTGAGCCCAGCCACCTAAGCCTGGCACTGCGGAAGAAGCTCCAACTGCAGAGAGGCTGAGGTGCCCCATGACCTGCTCTGGGGAGCTCCCTCCTGCTGTGAGCACTCCTGAAATCCGACACCCAGCTTTCCTGTTATCCCAGGGACCACCATCTGTTGACAGCACAGTGACTTCTGTGGTAGGATTAAACAAGTGCTGGAGAATAAACTGGAGCACCACAGTCATTTCCTAGCACCTGCGCCAGCTCTGAACATAGCATAAGAGATCCCCTGCCAGGCCCAACTGAAGGTCTCTGCAGCCCATATTGGGTCTCCAGTGGTGGCAATAGGAGATGCTGTTTGGGGACGGCACCTAGCCTGGCCCATTTCTGAAGTCTCTGTTTCGTACTCTACCAGCATCCACAACTGCTGTATTAGGGTATGTTAGCGATATGTACATACCTCCTGAGTCTTTTTAACATCTATTTATAAATCTGTTGCCCATGAATTTCTCTAGGAAACCCCTTTTTGTCCCTGCAAAAACTGTCACCTCCTGGCAGCAAGTTGCACAAGTGTCCTACCTTCTGTGTAGAGAAGTACCTTTACAAGTCAGTGCCCCTCAGCTTTTGTATTGAAGGATTTGTGTGAACCATTGTGCAGCATTCAGCTTATTTACCAACTTTGCAATTTTACATAACCCAAACACACCCTGCCAGCCCTTCTCTTCCAGCTGAGCTGCCCTACCATTTTTGGTCTCTGTAACACACGGGTGAATAATGAACCAAACTGGTGTCAGCACCAAGGCCTAGGTGATCCCAATAGTAACTCTTCCCAATTCTGAAAAGTGACTGTTACATCCTACCCTTCCTTCCTAGTCTTTATCTGCTTTCAGTTTGTAAAAGAAACTTTCTTCAAGTCCCCTGACAACTTAGTTGGCTTTTTTGAAAGTCCAGATATGTTATGTCCTTTGGCTCCCCTTCATACACTTGCTTATTTGCACCATTACCCAGAAGGTTAGTGAAGAAGAAGTTCCTGAATTAGACGATGCTTAGTCATGTACTCAGAGATCTTCTTTATTATAGACACTGTCATCTTACCAGGGATGGAAATCATATCCATCAGTCTGCAGCTTCCATGATCCGCTGTTTGTAGGTCAGAAGAGAAAAGAATCAAGCACGCTAACCCAAAACCACAGGAAATATGCACTGACAGAGTACTTCTTCACATATTTCTGCCATGGAGCTGACTCCTTGCTGCCTCAAGCCTTGCAGAGCTATTTGCATCTGTACTGTATCAGTACAAAATGGTGTGACTGGAGAGTTCTGATTCAGGGACAGTGCAAAACTCATTGCACAGTTGCAAGAAAGAAAAGCACTTCTGTACCTTTTCTACTCTTTTAAAGTAATTCAGTGAGACAGCTAGAATTTGGAGGGTTGTGGGGGTTTGATGACAACTTCTGGGTATTTTGCTGAAGTGGAAAGGTGGACAGGAATCTGCAGGAGTCCTGCAGCATGCAGGAGCACTGTTCATGCACTCTGCACCGGTCACCCACCACCTTGCCCGGTGCCTAGGGGGAAAACCCACATAACCTGTGGCACCTAAGTGCAAAACAAAGATATAACAATACTGACTTAAATCTATTTAGAACTGTTTACAGCAAACCTTGACATTTTTTTGTGATAGAAAATATTATCTGAGAGGCACAATTTTGTACTTAGCATCATGAAATATTTTGGAAAAAATATTCTGTATGAATTACCACAGCTTGATTTACTTCCATGGAGTCCCAACAATATCAGCTGGTGATCAGTTTCCCTCGGCATGAGGAAGCTTATTTCCTCACAAACATTAAACCATGGAGATGAAGCTTGCTTGTAAAGTGAGCGACATTTTGTACAGCTGCTCTATATCTTATAGAAAGGCCACTTATAGAAGACTCCTACTTCTTCCCTTCATTAAGTGGACCTCCTTTAAGGCTGAGAACAAGGTGTAGTAATAACACATCCCTTCATGCTGTAACACTTTTCATCTCAGGAGAAAAACATCAGAGCCACTGGTGTATTAGCCACCATTTGCAGGCAGATTGCCCCGATGCTCTTTTCCAGTCATCAAGTTCAAGAAGCAGCCTTGCTGAAACCTGTATCTAGGCTGAAATATGTTGCTAGTATCTACAAGCAGATATTTTTCTTTTTTTTTTTTTTGGTGTCAGTAAAAGGGATTTTTTCCTGCTGGCACATGCAATTCAAAACAGGGCTGCTGGCTACACCTGAGTACCTTTGACATCTCTGACAACAGGCAGTGCTGCTTCTGCTCCAGCACCTGGCAGGCACATATGTCTGTTCTGTCCTGTAGAGCACCTTGCCAACTCTTGCTGGATGGCCAGTGTAATCATTTATAGCATTTTTATTTGCAGCAGTGCTAGCTGGTTTGACTGCATCTGTCAATGCCTTGAAGGGTCGAGGTCTGGCATCAGCCCCTATTCTGCTTGGCTGGGACTCCAGCTACATGAATTATTTCTGAATTAGGCACCACCTCTGTTTAACTTTCACCATCCTCTCTCTTTCCACTGAAGGACTGCCAGAGAAACACAACAGGACAGCACTGCGAGCAATGTCCAGATGGCTTCATTGGTGACGTTGTCAGAGGAGTGCCCACGTTCTGCCAGCCCTGCCCCTGCCCCCTGCCAGCACTTGCCAAGTATGTAAAGAGTCTTTGCTTCTCTTTGATTTGGGCTGGCTTTGGCCCTTTCCAAGGTGGGGTCAGCATCCCTTCCTGGATGCAGGAGGCAAAGACTGCTGCCCTTGCCATCCAGGGGAAAATAAGAGGACTACCAGCTGCTCACATTTATAACCACAGGGAACAGCATTTCATTTAGAAGGTGTAAAATATCCTTAAGAGCTCATATCAATTCTTACCAAGAGGGAGGAAAAAAATATTTGAGCAAATTCAAGTTTACCCTCTTTTATGTAAGAGAGATTATTCAGCTGTCTGGTTACTTTTAAGAATCCCTTAAAGACCAATTCCTGAGGAAGGTGGTTTCAGAGATGTATGTGGCTGAGACAGACAGACAAACAGAAAGATCAATCCATGACCTCTGGAGGATAAAACCAACCACAAAAAAGCATAACCTGGCAGTCTCCTGAGTCAACAGCAGCTGGATTTGGTCAGTACAGTACCTGTTAAAAGGAAAGGACTGGAGGACCCTGTGGCAGGTACAGTGCCCCTTCAGTGGATGCCCAGCTACCTTTGGGTAAGAAACTCCAAAGCCTGACAGAAAACCAAGACCAAGCCAAAGAACTCCAACTGTTATCCACTTTGTGCCTTCAGAAGAAACAAATAACTACAAACCCTGACCAACTACTAGAAACTGTTAGTGTCACATCAGTAATGCAGCTGTAAGAAATTATCAACTTCCTCTTGCTTGAGGTCTGTGCTCTGGGAGAGAGGCACCTATGCAAATCCCACTATAGTGCACAGAGGAGGTGCTAGTAAATACTTGCCAATGGATTGAAACTATTTTTTAGTGAGCTATATACTCCCCTTGTGTCATTTCCCATTCTGCTTTCAGCAGGGCTTCTCAGCAAAGGGGACTTTCCTCACTGTGTTTGTTTGCAGTTGCTATAGGATTACTCATACAGCCTTAAGGTGAGATGAGCTGCATTTTGCTCAGCTGCAGCTAAAAATGGCAATGGAGCAAAATTACTCCATCCAAACTCCCACAGATCACCTCTTGGCTTTCGCAGTGAGCTGCAGATATCTGAGGAGGGCTGTGGGGTGGAGAACAGCTATTGTTGAAAAACTGCAGATTTGCCTGGATTAGAGATAAAAATACTCCAGAGGCAGGGGAAGAACCTGGCTTTGCTCATATGTAAAAAGGCTTAGGAGTGAGTAAGCTCACAGATGAAGCAGACCACTTTCTCCAGTTTCAGTAGTGGCTGTAATGCCAGAAATAGTAGAAATACAACAGTCAGAAGCAGTGCTTTTTCCTTAGCAAAAGAAAGTGATTTTTTTTTTTTTTAACCTGTTGGGCACAGAGCACCCACTTCAGTGTAAGGAGCTGTTCTTTCAGCGACAACCTGCACGGCACAAGAGGCACTCCCACACAAGATCCAGTCTTTACTAAGCATGATCAGTCAAGCAAGGTCTAGTCTGTCCTCCCTACAGAGTGATTTGACAGAGCATGGCTGGGTCTGTATTCATCCATCTGCCTGCCCAGTCTTGCGGCCCACCAGGCTCTGCAGCAGTGCCCCGCCACAGCAGGGAGCTGGCCAGCCCGTCAGCCTTGAGGGGCTCGGGGCGGTGGGACCAGCAGGCACCTGAGTGACAGGCTATCTCTGCCAGTGCAATGGGAGATGGGCGCAGAGGCCAAGGAGCACTCCCCACTTCAACATGCTCCTTAGCCCTTCTGCTAGGGACATATGCCTCTCCTATTCAAGACCACTAGAGATAAGGAAGCCTCAAACCCAAAAGGACAACAGCATGGGATTGGGAAGGGAGAACAAAAGTTGCAAGCAGACTGAATGCAGATGCTTCAACATTAGCAGCAATATAGGAGTTGGACTTGATCTTCATGGGTCCCTTCCATCTCAGGATATTCTATGTTCTGTGATGTGTCACTCCTTTAAAACTACCTCAGTAAAAATCCACTTCAATTTTTCAGGGTTTTCCCTCAGAAAAGTCCTGAAGACAATAGTTGAAGGAATATCCGATCCCAATTTGCCTCATACACCTACTTAAATAACATGCAGAAATTGCCTGCTCAGCTTCTTGCATGAGAGAGGCCTGACCACAGCAGTAGCCTTCAGCTGGGGCTGGAACAGGCAAATAATAATGATTGAGCAACACTCAGCCTTGCATAACTAAATTCAAAGAACAACAGTCTTTCTTATTTTTTTCATTTTTCCTCCATTAATCCTACTCCATTTATATTAAGGCAAACCAGTAACTCTACCAGAGAGCAGAGAAGCATTAAAAGCCTTAAATAAAGAACATCCAAAGGATGTTGTTTTGTACTTTGTTTTACTTTGGAAATAGCCAGTGAATTCATAATAGTTAGACAAAGTGACCAAATCTGTAAACTAACAGACTCATCAGATACATATTTTTTCTTGGGATTCATCTGTGTGTCTCTAGATTTTCTGACCAGACTATCTTCATATCTGCTATCCTGGGAAATTTTGGACATTACACATGAAGCGTAATGATGTCTCTTGGGAATAAAAAAAGGAGGATGGAGATTGCTTCACAGTCCAGCAGATGTTACTTCTTTTCAAACCTGAGGGAATTATATGAACTTTTTTTTCCTAAAAGATCACAAAAATGTAAAACTTCAGGGAAGCTTCAGTCTTATTTCATAACAAGTCCACAATGTGTTTCTTTTCAACTACGTGCAGGAATTAGCCTCTGTAAAAGAAGAGGAAGGCTGCCAAACTGTTGTGATTTTCTCAATATGTTCTCATAAAAGCTTTTCAGAAGTTAATTTGTGAATTCTGTGAGAAAAATCTCATTTTATGTTCTCTCTGATTATATGAAATGTTTTGAGACAGCAGAGATCCAGGCGCAGATTTATTTGACCTTGGTTGTCCAACCAGCTGAGAAATGTTGGTGGGAACTAAAATTATGGAGGAATCCTTGTCACCTTTCAATGCTGCTCGTTCCTGGAACAAGCAGTGCAAGGATCATGCTCTTTATCATCGCTCAGAGTCTTTTGTCCTGTGTGAAGGGGATGCAGCCTGGCCACAGCTGCCCAGCACTGCACAACTCAGGACCTACATTTTAGCAACCATGAGCCTGAAGCTGACAACTGCTGCCACTCACTACTCTGGACGCATTCCAGTGCTGGCAGGAATTTACTCACACATACTGCAAACTAACTGGAAATATCTTTAGGACTGTATGTCTTTTTCCTGAACATGTATTTAAGCCATGTCCATCACTGTGTTTGAAGTGTATACAATTTGCACTTTCCACATCTGGCTGCTGCTGTTCCTTGGGACACATATTTAGTTAAACATTTGCTAAATCCTGAAAACCTAAGAAAGCAAAGGAATCCATGATTTAGAATCATGGCAGTGAACATACAGCCCAAGCCATTACTGCAATCGGTATCACTACTTGGCATGTTGGTCTCAGAAGGGGCCCCAGACTCTTTCCAGCTTACTCAGAGAGATGATAGAGCAGCCTCAGTTACTGTAAATGAGGATGACATCACTGAGTTCAGGTTTCACCACTCAGTACTTCCAGATAGGATTTGAGGAAAACTGTAGGATTTGCATAGAGAACTGTTGCACCCATTCCAGAATCTCAGTTCCTGAAGTGCTCACTGTGGTGTCTTTCATAAGCAATATTTTACCCCTTAGAATAAGAGACAGAAAGCAATTTACATGCCATACACATTTATCTTAAGTCCCTTATCTAAAATGTGTATATCAAAACCTGCAGGTATGTCTGATTTACACTGCAAGACAAGAACTTCTATATATCTGTATTTATATAGCTCCATATGCTATATACCAATTAGTGCTTTCCACAATAATTAAAAAGACTAAAGGGGTATAATGTGAAAAACATACAGAGGTTAAGAATAGCTATTCAGCAATGAGTAACCAAGAGCCAGAGCTCACACTGACAGCAAATGTCCATAATGTAATAGAGAAATACTCCCAAGTGTTTGCCATTACCTGCTATTCTAACTATTCATTCTAATGAAATTCCAGCTTTGCAGTCTCCTGTTACAGAAAAAGTGGAGGCGTGCGCTGTGTCTGTAAGGAAAACTATGCAGGACCCAACTGTGAAAGGTAAGAAACTAACAGCATGACTTACTGGACAACGATACCGAAGTCCAGAGTCTGGACAGGGAAGAAATCTTGTGCATGTGTTTTCATCGGGTTAAATCATGTATGTTAAAGGATCTCATTCAGTTCCTACTAAAAACCATAAGAACTTGCTGTGGAGACATGTCAGGGTAAGACAGATATTTATATCTGATGCATTTTGATCAAGTTCTTGCACTTTGTGTACCTTCATGTGGTGATCTTCCTAAAAGGAATACAATTTACAAATCAAAATACAAAATACAAATCAGAAACAACAGCTGAAGTGAAAAATAACTACCACATAGATGCCTCTTGCAGTTCACCACTCTAAAACATATAGCAGGCTTCCACCAAATAAATTTTTCAAAAGCAAAGGAGAAAATCAATTATCTAGTCAAATTCTTAATGGGCAGATGCAGCTTTTTTAGTTAAATTTTAAATGTACTTCTCAGGCGTAATTCAAGAAAGTCAAGCAAACAACCAACGCCAGTGTTGCTTTTCAACTTTCCCTTATGCCCATAAACAACTTCTGGTAAATATCCTCTAAATAACAAAGTACACAAATAAATGGAGCTATACAGCAGAAATATAACTTATTCTCCTATCTTGTAAAGGGCCATCTTACTCATTATGAACACACATGGATGATGTTTCAGTGGATGTCAGAGGCCTGATTATAATTCAGAAGTTCTCCTTGAGTAGCCAATAAATTAAAACAGTTCTAACACAAAGACTGAGGGGTATAGGATGGTTCAGACATTGGCTTCCCTGAACACCTCATTTTGTTTTTCCTTAATGCCCCTGAAGTATTTAAGACTTCAGTCCACTGTCATTAATGGGCAAATCTTGAATTCAAATGATACTTAACGTAACTATCAGAGAAGAGAGAAAGGGGATGCTTAAGATGCAAAGAGAAATCAATATGAAAAAGGTAAGATGAAAAAAAGAATGAAGGCTTTTGCCCTTACAGATGATGCAAAAACATCAGCATATTACCTCTGCATCACTAACATGGTGACAGCAATATTGAAAGCCCTTTAGACAGATGGCACAAAAATAAAAAAAAACGCCCTTGTTTCCAGGCTTATGGCTGTATTCTTTTGTTCTTCTAAAATGTCAGATTTATACACAAAGGGTAATGCAGACAATTAAAAGGTCAGTGAGGTTTCTTAATGGTTATTAAAATGTCAACCTAGACCACAAGCAATTCAAATCCTATGAAATGAGTAGCAGATGCATAGTAACAGAAGAAAATAGCATCAGCTTTGTTTTCTAATAGTCACTACCCAGCCTGACACAGTGCGTCTGTCTCAAGGAAGGCAAAATTGTGTAAATGAGTTAGAAAAAGCTACAGAAAGAAATCACCATGTCCTGGTCACCGTGTTAAGTTCTTGACTAACTGCTGGGGTAAGCAGCAAGCACTGGCAAACAGGATTTTCCTTCTGGTAGGCTCCTGGTCCTACTCCTATTTGTGTCAGAAACGACGAAGAACGTTTCAAAGACTAATGAGAAATGCATTGTTTGTCCCTGTCCACTTGCTAAAGAGCAAGTCCCTGCCTCACATATGCTGCTACTAGGCACTGCCACCACTCCCTGCTCCCACTGACAGCTCTCATGCTGTCAACAGGCTGGCAGGGGGACTGGGGGATCCTGAGCAAGAAGGGGCATTGCCCCTGCCCTTCCCTGCAGCCCAAACGTGTCCCCAGGGAGAGGAAGGCTTCGTCCTGCTCACTGGTCTCCGCTCTCCCTCCCAGCTCTCCCCAGCAGTCGGTGACTGGTGCCGTGGAGCAGTGAGCTGCAGGACACCCCTCCACGGGCACCCCTCCACGGGCAGCGCGTGGGATCCCCAGAGCAGCACACCGGGAGGCAATCTGCTTCATTTCCTCTGGCATTCGTGCAGGGGGCTTTCTTGTGCTGCTCCAGGGGCTTGGCACAAACCTCTCCAGTTCATGTTTGCCAGCAAACGGTGTTGTGAAATCACGGAGGCCTTTGCTAGGAACTGAGAAAACCAGCTTCCCAATTCGAAATTTAGGAATGAATCATTTTGCTCCTAGACTTCAGCAATAAGGCATTAAGGTGGTAATGGATGAAATCCAGGTTTTGTTAATGTCCAAATGATAAAATACATCTGAACAAATGATACTTTAGTGTCCAAAGTGAATAGATAAAAAGGTTCTTTTAGCATTGCCAGGGAAGAGGAAGTTAATTTCTTACTCATTGGTAATTACAGGAAGCAAAGATGGCTGCAAAATGAAACAAAGATACCTTAGCAGCTTTATTATAGGAGAGGAAATATTCTTTGTTAGCAACAAAAAGCCATTTATTGATACAACGGAGGAAAAGACATTTACCACAGGCCTCTACTTTTTCAGGCCATAAAGTACAGAGATGGAGCAGTATGTTTCCATCCAGCACCCTCTGCTCTTCTCACATGCTACCAACTATTCAAAAGAGGCCAAGTGCAGTTCAGCCCTATGAGATGCATTGTGTGACAAAGGAAAGGGGAAAGTGAAGGTGACACATTTATCTTTAGCTCTAAAAGTTTCTATTTGTTTTAGGCAGCTACTCCAGATGAGGAGATATGGCTAATAAAAATGAGTCAGATGGCCATAAAAAGCAGCACTTACAAAATATATCTGTGAGAATGTGAGGAACTGTCCACTATATTTCTGGCAAGTAAACTGAAGGCTATATTTCAGAAAAGAAGAAAAAAAAATCATCTTGTCCTGATCAGAGGGCAGACATTGTGGGCCTGATGGGAATAGCATGCAGTCTTTGGTAGATGCTGGCTGAAGGTCAGAGCTGGATAGCAGTAAGCAAAACACTGGTCTGACTCCAGAACTCCTCAGTGGCTTCTGTGCTTGGTGGCCATGTTAGACAGACAATCATTTGGAAAATACCTAACTACAGAAAATGAAAAAGCAGCTCTGCAAGATTTTGAGAGTTCAGAAAAAATCAAATGGTTCTACACATTATTTTTTAAAAAAACACAGAAGATATTTTTTCTTGTTCAAACCTCATAAACATACTGAAATTCTGAAATTTGGGAAAACACTACAATCTCACATTGGCTGAAATAGGAGAAAATTATAGCAAGACTTTTGGCATGACTGAATAATAGCATTACCCATCACTGCCTGCTCTAACTGCCATGGGAATGGGGAGTGACTCCACCAAAGTCAGTTAAATCACACTCTGCGCTCAGTGTCACATTTACAAGTCTTTGAGGGGTGCACAGAGCTCCAGGTCACACTTTTATTCTTTACATCTGGGTCACCCAAATGATAAGATCTGCACCAAAGATTCTGACAGTGCCAGAAACAGAGTCTTTGGCATTGACAAAAGCAGTATTTGAGGCAGCCAGCTGGTTTATATAAAGATGCTTACAATTTTATGTGTTTTTACTGTGGGGGTTCAGGACTGGAACATGAACAAAGCAGCATTGAGGAAATTACTTTATTTAAAACATAAAAAAATCAGCAAATGTAGGAACAGATCAAAACTGGAAGCTCATATCAGATCTCCCATATTCTCATCATTCAGACATAGCAGAACCTGGATTTGACTATGTTCAGATTTTAGGATACAATAGACCTCAGCTCAGGTCCCCAGCCAGAACCTGGGAAAATTAAACTAAACTGCCTGAGATCTCACCCTCCCTGCCCACAAACAGCAGAACAAACAACATCTTTAAACAGGACTTTATGGATGGGAAAAAAAGACAAGGACAACAAGGTGATAAAACGGGATGAAATACGATAACTACTCCTTACCTACATCACTGCAGCAACTATTCAATCCTCAGATTTCTCCAGTCAGCAGTTGCTACATCAGACAGTTATCACCCTCCCTGCAGTAATTCTTCATTGCTGGTTTAGGAGAATGAGTCCCTGATCTCTGCGCCCCAGGCTGTTGGGTCATGGACCCTCCTGCCACCCCTCCATGACACCGTGAATGGCATGGGTTGCCCCTGTCCTGCCAGCTGACCCCTACAGTCCATCAGCCACTGCTCCACACTGCTCCAGCTGCTAGCTCCTGCAGCAAAGCCCTTGCTCAAGGATTTGCTCCTGCAAGCTGCTCCATGCCCACTCTGGTGCTAGCTTTGTTCATCTCACTGGTTGTTTTGCAAAAGTTCCTTTTCTAACTTGTAGGATTAAGCACAATCCCTGCTTCCAGCAGAAACTCCCTTCTTTCCAAATGATGACACCAAATCTATTACCTGTTGTCATAGTTTAGATCCACTGGTCACCCAGGAATGTTAAGTATCGCTGGTTTGGCTAGACTTTTCAAAAACCACAATGGTTTCAACATCTGTTCCACTTTAAGATGTAGCAAGTTTTCAACTGAAATGCTTCCCAACGCGACAAGACATGAAAAGCAATTTGTACCCATTTCAGGCCTTCCCTCTGGTGCTGTTACCCACCTCCCTCTCTCCCTCTGCAAACCTACAGAGGAATCCTCCCCTCCTGGGCTGCTGGCTGCTCTCAGCCTTTTGCCCCCAGCCAGCAGGCTAACATGAAACAAATCTGAAAAATGGAGGCTGATTCAGTGCCTGTTCTGGTTTGCAAAAGCCAGAAACCATCCCAGTGCCTCACCATAGAAGTATTTATATAAACCTTTTATGGTCAGTACTTTGTTATATGCATTATAATGGAAATAAGGTCTGAACTTCCTCTGAGTTTCAGCATCATGAAATTCAGTCACTCACCCCAGTTTCCTATATAACACAATATAGTTGATGAGATCCAAACCTGAAACAGACCAAAATAAACACTAGAGCTGCCTCTCTGCCAAGGTCATTCTGTCATAGATTTTAAAACAATGGGGAACAAATCATTTTACTGCTAAAGACACACTAAAAAATAATAATGCAGACCGGTGTGATTGAAATACCAGAAGTGTTCAAGAAGGGAAAAATCTCTAACTGTACAGATTGAGATTAGAGCACAAAACAGCCTCTGCAGGAGTACAGCTCCTAATTTGCCCTTTGTCCATTAGTAGCTGTAGAGCGTCATCAATTCCTGGTGACATAAATAAGGTCAGAATAAAAACGGTACAGCAGATGGGAATGTCATTGCTCATCATCACTGGACTTGCTCTTCCTTTCAGGTGTGCCCCCGGTTACTATGGGAACCCTTTGCTAATTGGAAGCACTTGTAAGAAATGTGACTGCAGTGGCAACTCAGACCCAAACCTGATTTTTGAAGACTGTGATGAAGTGACTGGCCAGTGCCGCAACTGCCTGCGCAACACCACCGGGTTCAAGTGCGAACGATGTGCTCCGGGTTACTATGGGGATGCCAGGTTTGCTAAAAACTGTACAGGTTAGTATAGCAGAGCCGAGCAAGACGCAGCACAGCATGGTCTATGGATAACCCCCCAGAGATGTCCGAATCAGTCATCAGACACCTGTGGTCCTGGGAGGCAGGGGGTGCTCCTGGCCACCTAGCTGGTGGGATAATTTAGATGCCTGTTCAGTTGAATCATCCCAGGCACTAGCACTCTTTCCATTGCCCACCAGGAAGTCTCAGACCCCAGACTCTAACATCTCAAATGCCTGGGCAGGATGAATGTAGGCACAGTTGTGTCCTGCATCTTGTTTTAAATAATGGTCTCTAAGCCTTCTTTGGGCAGAGACTTCACATTTGTGTTTGTTCACACCACACGCTGCCCAAAATGACCACTCTGACTGATGGTGCTTAAAGACTTGAAAGCATTTTTTATGAGAACAGGATCATCCTTCCTGTCCTGACCCAATCCCTGATCTGTTTCTGCTAGTTTTCACACTGGTAATGTATTCTGCATTTCCCAAATGTCTGTGTAATCTTGCTGGTTACTGTATTTCCACACCAGAGATGACTGTACTTCCAGGGTCTGGTAAAGTGCTACCCAGAGGATCTTACCAAAACACAGAAAGGTCACAGAGGTTTATGTCCTCTAATATAATTATTCTCCTAATTTACACAGAGCTCGATCCAAATAGGACTTTGATCTCATGCCCTTTGTCCTTACTTTGGCTCTGGGAGACAAGATTACATCCTCTTTCAAAGCATTGAGTAATAGCCAGTGCTAAAGGCAAAATGCAAGTTCACAGAGCAAGAACCTTGGGGCTCCCTCCTAATTTCTTTGCCAGGGTCCTTTCCTCAAGGAACAGAACACAAATGGGGGAGATGAATCACTCCTAGCTCACAGTCTGACTTGAAGGTAAGATACAGTCAAAGCATGCACTCAACCCAGACCTCTGAAGTGCTCTGGGATCTCAAGGTACAGAGCTACAGGCCTCAGGGCCTTAGCAATGTCTTGATCAAACCTACATTCTTCTTACAACTCACTGTACACTTGGACTTTTCTTTTTACTAGGTTACTATAAAGTGATAATGTGTGTTTTGGGACCAGCAGGTTGTGAGGATGCTCTGTACTCAAGTGCCCTAGAAGTTGAGTCCAGGATGTAATTCACATCTCTAAGCCACGTGCTTAAATTCCATTTACGCTGAACAGGGAGAAGTGGTGCTCACACACCATAAGCCTGAAGTCCAATCCCAGGTATCCAAACTAGTCAAAAAGATAATGGCTGTAGGGAACAGCGTGTCCCAAAACACACCCCCTGCCTGGATTTAGGCACCCAAGACATGCCTGAAATTCAACATCTCTGTGATTTTGAGGTTGCAAAAGCAAACCTTGTTTATGCACTTCACTGCTTAATTCAGTTCGCCAGAGATGATTTAACTGCAGTTCTCCCATAAGGAATGGCAGGATCTCATTTGTGGCTCCTGAATGCCATGAGGCAGGAGAAACGCACCCAGCACTTCAGCTCAGCAAACCACAGCAATCGTGCTCTGGCCATGTGCAAAAGCAGAGCTTCAAACAGGTAAGAGTAGCTTTGCCAGAAGTTTGAGGATTACAGGACATTCCAAGTGTCTAAGAAGATTATGCAAGACATAATTTTGAAAGGTTTCTCTGAACACAGAATTTCTAAACTGAAGTTAAGTCAAACTTTCATCACCTCAGTATAGTTTTGCTTTACACCCTTACAGAGTTGCAGGAATTAGAGGCAGAATACCTCAATATTATTTACGTTGCTGAGGTACAGCTTAAGTGGGATTTCATGGTGCACAGGACTTCTCTTTACAGATTTTTCATGCAGACTATAAATCAGCTTGGTAATTCTCTTCGTTAGCAGATTTTCTTGTAATGTTTGATCTTTACTAAAAATAAAAAGTGCTTGGGCACTTGAATATGTTCTGAGAGGTACAGCTTTTCTCTATTTAGGAGTAAATTTAATCTTGTAGTTGACTCTATCAAATCCTGATTTTGAAGTAGTATGTTTCAGAGAATTACACACTTCTCTCTTCATCTTCATTTCTGCTGAACACCACAATGTGCTGTACTTGACAGTACTGCGTAGATAGCATGCACCACTCAATACATCCACGACAAGCGAACTATTTGGGTTATTTACAAGGCAAGCTTAATACTTTGTTTGGCATTTTGGAGCAATTAGAAACTCTTATTTAGAAAAATATTGATTCTGAAATAAGACAAATACTTTCTTTAAAATACAAAAATACAGAAAAGAAACTAGTGTACGAAACGAGAGTGTGCGTACACTCAATGGTTTCCAGAGCACCTCATTGGGTATATAGAACAAAAAAATGCAAGAGAACTAAATGAGCAAACAGCTCTACCCAGCTAAGATCATCTTTTTTTTCTTTTGAGCAAAAGACAAAAACTGTGTAGCTGTGGACAGTAGTTTCCAGCTTCTTTTCAATACACTTTTTAACTACATGTCCTTTAGCCATACTTCAAAGCTTTCCACAAATGCCCATCAGAAACAAAGGTAAATTTAGAAGCTTTCTCCACCAGTAAACCACAGTAGAATTGAAAGTCTTCACTCCCTGCTAAAAATGTGGTACCTCCTAAACAAGTAGATGAAAAATTGGCAGGACCACTTTTGAAATTAATTTACTATAAGCATTTGTGTAGAAAAGTAAGAGTTCTCCATTAAAATAAGATGACACAATTTTATTTTCTGGATCACCAGTCTCATCCAAATTTTAATCTTGTAACTAATCTTGCCACCTGGGGATAGCCTAGATCCTGCTTTCAACTGAGACTTTTCTTTCACTTCTTAACAAAAGAAATAACAAATTTTAAAAAAATGTAGATTCAAAAACTGGGAGGCACCCAGTTTATACAGATTGTGGTGAGGTCAAAATATCAATTGCCCCACAAAATTTGTAACCATATTCTGTTCTTACATTAGTACAAAAACTGAGTAGTTCTACTAACACTGGTTCATTTACACAGAATTATTTCAATGTCAGTGCATCATGTTGACTTTGAAGCTGTATTACACATTCTCTCTGATAATTCCTTGAATGTGGAATGTGGAATGTAAATATAAGGCTAATTCACAGAGAACAATGAAGAGACTGCAATAAAATGTCAGTAAAAAATTTTGTTATATGAGATTCTGCTGAAACCATGAATTACAAGAGCAAAATGAATTCCAGATAAGTCACTGCTGTTCTTCTGTTCTGCTAGACTTTCTATTATTCTATCAAAGTGTTCCAAGAATATTTTAATCTTTAAAATAATATATTTTAAAAGGCCAATTAAAGCTTGAGAGAGACACTTTAGATTAAAAAATTATACATTTTTAAAAGCCACATGTGCTGGCAATAAAATGTAGTCTACATTTTAAAAAATGTAAAACTTCATTTATTATTCATTGTAAGTGGTAGGAGATATTTACTTTTTGATATGCTCAAGCTGATGATGGAATTGGAGTCCACTATCAGACTGACACAGCACTGATAAATTCCACAAGGCTGTGGAGAGATTTGTAACTAATAACTGACATTATCTGTACCACTTTTCTTAGCCCATCTCCTAAATGTCGCCCTCTCTAGACAGTGATGCATAATAACTCATCTGGGCAACTCTGGCCTTGCTGCCTCTGCCTGTGACCAGCTGGAAAGCTTTGAACAAGCCATTTCAGCAACAGCTTTCTGGTTCTATTTCCCACCTTCTATTTCACTTGATCCAAATCAACCACAGTGCAAAAACCACCTTTTTCTACATACAGAAGGAAAAATCAGTCCAAGAAGTCCCTGATTTTGGTTTGACTAGCCATGCACAATCCTATGTACAATCATTTCATTAGTTTTGGGAGGGGGAAGGTGAGTTGTACATTTTGAAGATTCTTTTTTCAAAAATTCTTTCTTTTTCCCCCAGAATGTAACTGTGGTGGGACAATGTGTGACAGCCAGACTGGAGAATGCCTCGCAGACACTCCTGAAGTTTCTACTGGCACAGACTGCCCAACCATCAGTAAGATTATCATGAGAATATAAAAAATTAATATTACTCTTGTATTTAGATGCTTACAAATACTAACTTAAGAGCTCAGTTCTCCAGTGGGCTCAGCACTTTGACTTTGGTCCCAGAGGGAACTTAAACACATGAATATGCACAATGCTCTGCTGACTGAGTATTTAAACATGTTCTCATTTTCTTGACTGAGTACATGCATATGTCCAACTCTGTGATACAGACAGTGTTTAGGTGCAAATTGCAGAGCAGTAGGGAAGTATCACCAAAGCCACTTCTATAGACTTTGAAACACAGTGCCTGCAAAATAATATTCTGGCCCAAAAAATGCCATTACAACTTTATCTGTGCATACAATTTCTGGTTTTCTAGTTGTACATCTAATATAAATTGTTGCTGTTGAAGTTTGACATATATCCATCAGTCAGTTGCTTTTCCACTATCATTTTCCCCATTCTAATGATAAGAAGCCTGGGGAGTTTCCAGAAATACTATGTTGTAACTATTGGTAACCACTGATATATTTTTTAATGTTAGTATAATTATGCCTGCGGTATAACGCAGACCGTGTAGCACACGTAGATTCCTAAACCGACTTTCAAGAAGAGGAGTCGTGTGCCTGCAAGTGCAACCAGAAGGAGAACAGTTGGGAGCTGCTGCCATCAAGAATACAGATATACAACACCAAGCAAAAGTTTCTGTAGGAATCTGTGTTTCACGTTCACCTAAGTCTCTTGCATTTAGTGGTGGCACCAGTGTCACTAAAAACGAGGTGGTATTGCAAGCATTCAGCAGGGACAAGGATATAGGTCTGCACAAGCATATTCCAAACATGTTATAACTGTTTTTAGAAGTTGCCTCTCTAATCGAATAGGCAGCCAAAAGCCCATCTGCTGGACATCTTTATTTCTCATAGCACTAAATTTTAAATACAGAGTTTTGGGTTCTGACAAAATGAAGTTGGTTTTTTGACCATTATCTCTTGTTCTTCGGGCCACAAACATGCAGATCCTCTAGGGAATAGCCAGGAAATGCCTCCTCTCTCACCCTACTGATCACAGAGCCACTGTGGCAGCCTCTTGGAGCAGTCCCATCTGGTGCTGCTTCGCTGGAAGCATCGTGACTGTACTGTGGGACCTTGAAAGTGGGCAGATGGAAGTGAAAGAAAAATGGGTATCCATCAGGATCCATCAATGACAAAGAGAGGGAACACCACGGGGCAAGAGCACTATAATGGGAATTTAAGATATTTGCTGTTAACTGACAAAAACACTAAAGAAAAATTACACTCTTTTATTTTCTTCTAAGGCTGTGATAAATGCATTTGGGATTTGACAGATGACATCCGATTAGCAGTTCTGGCTATCGATGAAAGCAAATCAACTTTACTGAGTATTTCTACAGGTGTTGCAGCTCAAAAGCGCTTGAATGACCTGAACCTCACTACCACCCATCTCCAGGTACAGACATTGATGACATTTTATTTTTTAATGCAATTTTAATCTATGAATTTCCACTCCATTCCTGTACATTTCAAACCCTGCTCTCACTAGAGAAATAATTTGTTTTGAGAAGCACTGACTTTTTTCCCACATACACAGGCAGCAATGTCCAAAAAAAAGAACCATGCTGTGCTTTGGACTATCCAGGCTGATGATGCTGCAGATGAAATGAATGATCTCCTGAGAGAGGCAGCAACCCTTGATGAACAGGTTTGTTTATAGCCCCCTGCCAGAGCTCTGAGGGTTTGCGGTTTGTCATACTCACATGCTGGTGTAAGAGGTTAGTATAGAATATTTCCAGTTGGAAGGGATCTATAACAATCATCTAGTCCAACTGCCTGAGCAATTCAGGGCTGACCAAAAGTTAAAGCATGTTATTAAGGGCATTGTTCTAATGCCTCTTAAACACTGACAGACATGGGTCATCAACCACCTCTCTATGAAGCCCATTCCAGTGTTTGACCACCTTCTCAGTAAAGAAACGTTTCGTAACATCTAGTCTGAACCTCTAGGTTCACCAAGCAAGAGTTGGAATGTCCTGAAAGATAGTTGGGAAAACTTTCTGTTTTCTATTTCTAAACTTTCTACTTTACTTTAGCTCTGAATTAAAAGCATAAATGACCTATCAAGTCTTCTTCCCAGAAAAGAAAGGGTGTAGGGCCAAAGTCTGCAGAATGTGGTCAGAGGTTTGTCACCAATCACAAAAAGCCTCCCCTCAGGATCTGAGCTCCCACCTACCCCCCTACACAACCTGTTTGACCTGAGATAGACACACTGTATTTCTATTTCACATTTTTATTTCTAATTAAGTGAAATAACCAACACTAAACTAATTCCGATTGACTTTGGGAGTATTTGTACTATATCTATTTTAAATGTATGCTTTCATAAAATTGAATTAGTCCCAATTAGACACTTCAAAATATGTTACAAAATGGCCAGTTTAAAAGGTTTTTCACGTACCCACTGAGATGGGAGCCTGATCAGCACTCAAGATATGTTTTAACAAAATTGTAATCATAAATGTTGCATCCACATTCAATTGCCAGGCTATAAAATTAAGGCTATCTGCTCCCAGCTCACATACATAACACTTTCATTTCACCCTAGAAGAATACTGATATATGTTTAGAGAAGAAATAGGGTTCAAAATTGCTTCTCCTCTATTTTAAAGAGATATGTTTAAATATCTTTCTGTTGCTAAGAGATATATATATATATATTAGTGAGGTACATCACTGTTATTCTCAGAGATAACCACAGCTGTATTAGGACTAGAGTATATTTCATGCTTATTGCAAAACACCAGACCTTATATTCACTTACCAATCCCTTCACAAGACAAATTAAAATTATATCTTAGACTAAAACTCAAATAGAGGTGCAAGCAGGAGAAAAAATACGAAGGAAGAGTAGAAAAGACTGTATAGTGAGGCGGAAGAGAAAATTTAGGTTTGGGTGTTCTTAATCAGCATTTACTTAGCAGAAAGGGCACTGCAGAATTACACAGACTGTGTCTGTGTTCAAAAGAGGTTTGATTAAATAAGCTCACACATACACCCCGCTCTGTACCTGTGAAAATCTGGCACAGCTCACACGCCTCAGTGTCCCTCTATGTAGTTGGTAGGCAGTATGATTAAGGCACTAGGTTTTCTAGGAATATTGTTGTCATCTTCAGTACTGCCTTGGGATTTCTTACTCATTCCTCAGTCTGAGTGTCCCTGAGCCAATATAGTTAGCGTTTCCTCTGATCTTTTCACTCTGGTTATTTCTAATGCTTGTTTCACATGAATACTTGTGATTGCTTTAAAGGCAGGGAAATAATGGCCCCAGACTCTCACAGTGGAAGGAAGACCACAGTAATAACTCTGAATATATTGAACTTTTTGCTCTTTCAAGGCACTTTTATGGAAAAGGGGTGCTAGGGTCTAGAGTGGGTTTTGCTGAGATGCACTACATCTTCCATTCAGAGTACTTCATGTGCATGTCCCTGTGTCTGAGGGGTTGCTGCAGGTTCTGCTCTAAACCCTAAAGGCAGGATGAATGCACCAACTGCAAGGCAAATCCTCCTGCTAAATGAGAGTAAATGTGACCTGTAACTCCCTGAATCTGCCTGGGATGAGCTTAGAGTAAACCAGCACATAGCTTGATCCTGAATGTTTGGCAGAAAGCTGGGGGAGCCAAGCACCTTTCTTTCCTGAGCTCTTAGCAAATTTCAGGATGAGCCTCTGTACATCAGTGGGAATTTGAGGGTCCATAAGAGCACCCCTCACTCATGCTGCTGCATTTGCTTATGGCAACTCATGCTGCTGGCAACTCATGGCAATCAGCAAACCTGTCACAGCAATTCCCCATGTGTTCAATAGTTAAAGAAAAATCTGGCAAGGAAAGAGCATTATGTAAAGGCAAGTGTGTGTAAAAACAGGAAAGAGTTGCTTAAAAAAGCATGAAGTGGTGATACTGAGCAGCACAGAAAGAAACCCCGATAGCAATAAAGGAATACAAAAGAAAACCATGGTGCTTGCCCTTCAAAGAGTAAAAAAAAAAAAAAAAGAAAAAGTCAGTAGAAATAAAACATTTCTATAAGCCCTTCTACTTGTTTTATTGGGGTGCCCACCCATGCCGGTGGCCCTGGGCCTGCCTTCAGGTGCCAACTGGTGCCACTGCAAACGCCGAGCCACAGGGCGGGGTGGGGGCAGGGGGGCATGCCATGGCTGCTGCTGGCCCCTGCAGCTTGCCCAGAGGTCAAGCATCTGCTGGCTCATGAGATGTCAGGGCACCCCAAAACAAGAAACTAATTTTACAGTGGGAGTTTTTGCTGATGCAGCCCCAGCAGGGACCATGAATCACCTTAAGCTTGTGCTGCAGACTTGCACATGCGCGCGCGCACACACACACACACAAAGGGTCCAGGAGATGTCAGTGGCACAGCAGTCATAGTTTTTTCTCTTTCCTGGGAAATACCAGTGAAAATTAAATCTAAGGACTCTCAAAGTCAGTGACCTTCTTGGAAAAATTATAACTATGACATGGTAACTCTTCATTTCCTTTACATGTAAGGGAACACAATGCAGAGTACAGCCTCCAATGTGATCTAGTGTGGGAGGGCGGCTGTGCTCTTCAGTGTATTCTGAATCCTCGTGCTTTTTCTTAATTTTAACAAGTTGCAGAGCTGGGGACCTCACTTGAGGGAGACACTGATCTAAAAATGGTTGTGAGCTGACACCTTGTTCTTCAGTCTATATGCTTATTCAGGAAATGCCATATCCAGCAAAATGAGCCAGCCCCGCTGAATGCCTAGGAAACTCAGCAGATGGGAGTTTTACAACTGTACATAATTTACGGCAATGTGATTGCAGCAAATGATGGATAAATATGGGACAGATTTTAATCTCTCACTCTACAATTCTGAAAATGCCAACAAGACAGACCTTCACTTCAAACACCTCTGTAAATACCACTTTATATGATAAATGGACTTTCACATGCTCATCAGGAGAAAGCAAAATGTGTGTTTACACTGCTCATCCTCACACATGCATATGGATCTGAAAAGAAATCTAATGTCTATCTCACATGGTTTATTCATAGGGAAATGAAGCATCCAGCAAGGGCCTGCTGATACAGAAGGAAACCATGGAGACCAACAACCATGCTACTCAGCTTGTGCAGCAGCTCAGTAATATGAGGGATAACATTCAAGGTAAATAGATTTCTTTCTGGTTCAGCTCAGTGTCAAGCATGTATTAATGAAACCTCCAGCAAAAACAATGTCATAGCACCTGGGCACTCTCTCAAAGCAACCCTCACATAAGGCTTCTGCAGCCTACAATGCCATGACAAAAATTTGTCTCTCAAAAGACAATTGACACCATGGGCTGACTTGTCTGACACCTAGAACAAGAGTTACTCTTTCTTTTTTCTCTCTTTGACAGAGCAAAATAATAGTAAATAGGTTTACATTAAACACTTGTTTCAATAGCTGCTCAAGGTATTTCTATACACTTGTGGTAAAAAAGTCGGTATCAGATTGGGGCTGGATGGAGACACACACACACAAACACAGGATGTGCTCTGTGTCTCACTTGTCAGCAGATTTATGCAAGTGCACTTTTCCCATCCTGCTGATAAATAATGGAGGCCATATGAATAGCTAGACAGGTTTTTTAAAAATTGTGTTTTCCCTTTTGAACCCATGGCAGTCAAATTAGGTCTGGCTAACTCTGGTGATAACACCAGTGAGTGTTACTTCAAATCCAGTTTTTGCCTTTTAGCAAAATGTTGCTAAACTGTTGTGCTGGTTCATATAACTTCATGCAGCTGCTTCGAAAAAGAAAAGGACACTGACTAGTAAATAATTTGGAGAACTTATTGCTTCCCCAAGCTCCGTGCGGGAAGTGGTGCTGATCTTCTTTTCAAGCAGCTTATTGCTTCATCTGACCAGAATTTCCAATTGAGTTTGGGCCCAGACACATCTACAGAGCATTACAGACTAGCTGTTGTCCTCTTATTCTTTCTTTTTCTGAAATACAGACATAGAATTGGAAAACTGCATTCCCATTGCCTTCCTTTTCCACAAAGAAAGTGCTGCCTCTAGTAAAAGTGAAAGGCAGAATTGTAAACCATGTGGCTAGTGCAGACCATCAGAAATGGTTATAGTGATGCTGTTTCACAGTAGGAGAGGTAAACATGATGATTAAGATCTTCCAAAATTAGGAAAAGAGTGAAACCAAGAGCTTTCTCATGTTAAAATGTTGGTACAAACTGCCACCTATTGTCTCAGTGTCCTGCTCATCTGTCCATATGATGTGAGGGGATGAAGATAAAGCTTATAAAGTCCATCCTTGGGCAACAAGCTAGAGCAATAAAAGCACTTCTAGAACTACCATAAATTTCAAAACGTAACTTCTCTCTCACTGTAAAGGTATATATTTTACACCTTCCCTGATAATTTTTTTTTTTATTTAGAGCCTGCGAAACCTCTTGCATTTTCAACAATTTTTACTGTCCTATATATCAAAGGATAAATGACAACAGTGAACACCTTCCAGAGCACAATTGCTCTTAAAAATGTTTCCTAGTCAGAGACGATCATCTTCATCTGGAATATCTATGACATATCATTATCATGCTGATATATAAAACTGAGATTAAACCAATTGCAGCCTTTTCTTTGGTACCTACAGAAAGCAATAAAACCCCAAGTGAATGTACTCAGAAGCAGCCCTGTCCCCTGTACACCTGCATCATGAAAGCCTCCATCCTGCTGTAGAGCACACTGATTTTCCCCAGTCTTCGGCAAAGTCAACAGTACACAAAAGCTGTATATGGCACCAGAACAGAAAGGCTGACTGGCACTTGAGGTTAAGCAGCCCTTTTTCAATAGAAATACTTGATTAACAGACCTGAGTAGTTCTGTCTTAGAGCAATTATAGCAAGCTCTGTGGCAGCCTGTGTAAGGAAGAGTGGTTACATATCAACTGTTATCCGTCCTTATCATTATCTCCATGGGTGCTTCAACCATTACTTTATTTCAACAAACATAGTTAACATATCCCATCACACAAAAGAGGCGGGCTGAAGCCAGGCTGATAGGATGTTACATTTGTACTACCTTCTTACACCTGTGATGCTAAATCACTTTGACTGTCTGGCCATCCATCACATTTTATTTCTACAATTATTGAGCAAAAGTGTCAGCATGAGCCTCATTGTATGTCACTAACAATCACTGGTTGACCTCTGGATTGTTCTTTTGTACTATTAATTGGTTTGGGGCAGGACAAGAACCACAGAAGGCAGACATGTATCTAGTTTGGCACACAAATAGCACAATCAGGTTGAGATATCATAGAAGAAACAACACCCATGGCTGTGAATAAAAAGAGACTGCTTGTTCACTCAGAAAGCAGTTGGAGACAAGTAGGTGAAAATTATTTCCACCATGCTCAAAACTGTTCTTCTACAGGGCATCACCCCTGTAGAAGGCAAGCCACTCTTTACTGAAGGGAAAGTATATGCGTGCACACACGCACATGCACGTACCAGCATGAGAAGAAAAAAGAAATCCATGGAGCTGCTGGTCATGATTGGTTACTGCTCAGTATGAGCCTTTAAAGCTTCATTAATAAGCTCAGGAGTCAGCAAGAAACTGTATACAAAGCGACTCTGCCAAACAATCAGTCATGCCACAGTTACACATCTATTTTTTTATAAAAATCTTACAGATGCATAGTGCTGGCTTTGCCAGTTCTGGTTATCCACAAAAGTAGTGATGAACGCGAGCCACAGCTACTCACATCAAAGGGCATGAAAGAGGAGGTGACTGGTATTTGAGGCCAGGGAATGAAAAGTGGTTAAACTTTGTAATGCCTACACTGGGGATGGGTAAACTCAATTTGAGCTGCAGGGATCAAACAGTGGTTTTTGAACTGAGACCAAAACCTTTAAATAGTATCTATCTCCAAACCAGCTAGGCAGTATCAGGGCAGATGCCATATGTTACCTCTTTAGGGGCCTCAAACTTCTTCAGATGGAAAAAGAGGTTGCTTCAGTCCCTTTGCCATTGTTGTTATTTAATAAACATAACATTTTTGCAGCAGCACTTAAAAACCATGATCTGAACAAAAGCCCCATATCCTGCTATATGCCATAGAACTCAGAATAAAATGATGATCCCAGCCTGTAAGAACTGCCAAGCCAAATGATGCACTCAACCCATGCCTGCTTAATCTCATCCTCTTCGGATGAGACCCCCACATATGCCAGAAAGTGTGATTTATTTGCAGATTTAATTTAAAGACTGGATTAAACATAATAATTATCTACTATAGAGTTGGAAGATAATTAAAACTTTCTTTTGCCATCAGCATGATCTGGATTCACAAAAGTACTCCACAGTATTTACTTCTCTGTAGCCATGCTGGATTGACCATCTGTTCCTTTTTCCCACAGAAATCAGCAGCAAGATGAAATACTATGCAATTCAACAAGAGCTGAGCCCTGAGGAAATTGCCCAGAAGCTGAGTGCGGCTGAGGAGATGCTGAAGGAGATCAAACGCCGTAAACCTTTCACTAATCAGAGGCAACTTGCAGATGAGGAGGAAAACGCAGCTGAGGAGTGTGAGTTTTAAGTCTGTTTGCCATTCACCCACATGTTGATGCGCAGCTGGCACAGGCCAGGCAGCTCTGGGTGTACTGCTGAGCCCCTGGGGAGGACCAGCAGGAGCCTGGCAAGGGCCGACTCGTGTGCTGAAGATGCTGCTGCTTCCTAACGCCTGCCCCAAGTCTCTGCCAGTGCTTCCTGCCCCAGTAGCGGAATGGACAGAAAAATATGTGTGTGTCTGTGTGTGCCTGTGCACTGCAGCACCTCAGTGACAGCTGCTTAGCAAGGTTCATGCCAGGGCTGGAATTGCTCGTGTGAATGTCTTCCTTCCCCTAGCGCGAGCTCTGCCATGGGACAGTAAACTCCAGCAGGGAGAGAAAAACTGCTGGTATGGGAAAGAATGGCAGCCTAATTCTCACAGCTCGGTGAAGAGTTGAGTCAGAGCCCCGAGGCATAAGGACTGTCTTCTCCAGAATAGCCTGGTTAGCTGTGACAATGGAAAACAAAGAGCAAGGAAAAACAAACCTGATTTCTTTTAGGAGAAGCTACTTGAGAGGGGGAATTAATGGGATTTAAATGAGATACTAAAATGAGAGGCATCTTTCCTTTTCAAAAGAGGAGAGAAAATTAAGATCTAGCTATATGATCTCTCAAGTGAGCTTTTAACAAATGTGTTTTACTGTCCCCTGAGTAACAGCAACAGAAATTGTTGCATAGGCAAGTTTTGTCAGAAACCTAAGCTTTGGGTTAATCATTAGTCTCTGATTTTTCTCCCAGTGCTACAGCAAGTTGAAGAGTTTCACGAGAGGTACAATGACACCAGATCTCTAGTATCTGATGTGCTGGAGCAGCTCAGCGAACAGGATGTGAAGCTGTCAGACCTGGAGGAGGCATTAGACCAGGCGCTTGACTATGTTATACAAACAGAGGATATAAATAAGGAAAACACAGCCAGTCTTCAAAGGCGTGAGGTACTATGCAGTACATTTATCATAACTGTTGTCTGTGAACACTCCATCTCTGGTGGTGCTTAAAATAGTAGATTGCAAACAATTTAGATTCAGGAATCACCACACCAAAAAAGAATTTCTTGGACCACTCAGCAAGATGAGTTTGACTCTCCAATTCTAAGAAATAAGTTGTGGAAGTGCAAGGTACTATTATTTATTCATGGCATGAGAATAAATCAAGTTTTGGCATGACATGCCTCAGCAAGCCAAGGAAGAGATGGATACTAACGCCTAAACTAGGAAGATGTATTACAACAAACTCAAGAAGCTTAAAATGCCATGTAGCATAGCTACTATAAATATTGTGGTTGGTTTGTTTCACTTATTATGTACTGATTTATGGAAGGACTGGAAGGACTCCATGCTCACAAAAGTAGTTATATTAAAAAAATTATTTATACAGACTCTGCACTGCATTCATGCCCTGGGCTGAGTGCATTCATAACTGTCTTGTCCAAACTTTCTCTCTGGTCCTCTTTAAACAAAATTCATCCCCATATTTTCAGGAAAAGCAGATGACTGTCCGTTCATCTTCACGCACAAATCCATTCTCTAACTGCTCCACAACAGATACCTTGAAAATGGGTTTCCTACTTGCTGGGTGAACAGCCTAGCTATAAGGCTGCAGCAGTTTTCCCTTGTGCTCCTTTCAAATGAACAGTTTTGGTATTTTGAGCAAAGTAATCACTCCAGAGGAGACCTGTCTCCTACATCACGGAAGGGGGGCATGTTTCCCTGTAAGTGGTGGTATTCGGTTCAAATCCCATCTGGCTGATGAGGAAATTGAATTTTCAGATCTCTTATCCCAGAAAAGTACCCAATCCATCAGTCATACAAAAAGACTATTTGTTTTCTTCTCAGCAGTTTTATGACTCTTTCTCTATTTTCTTTAGTTTCCTTTAAGGGATGCAAAACCAGAATGTCCCACCCAAAACTTTTCTCTTCATTTATTTTTTCAGCAAGGAAGAAAATGACAAAGAGACAATTTGGGACCATTTGAAGCGAACTGTTTTCATTTCAATGGCTGAAATTGTTTGGATGCTGGAGGAGAGGGGTTTAGGGAGCAGTTTTGTGATTTGAAGAATGATCTTGCAAATTCAGGCCAACCTCTGGGTTTCATAGCATCAGTGGCTGAGTTTTGAGCTCTTGAAATTTGCAGCACTAGAAGTTCATGCTGATGTGGAAGGTCTAATAATTCAATAGAGAAATCAGGCATGCTGTTCTCGTGAATTCTTCAACAAGCAGCTTGGGATCCTTGTGTACAAAGCTTCTTCTGTTGTTCCATTGTTTCGTAATTACAGTGCCAAGCTGCAGCTCCTCTCACATTTATGAAGCAAAGCCTGAAGTGTGTAGTTGCAATTGTTCACTGTTTTTAACCAGTTGGATCTTCATTATTCCTCACAATGAAGGCAGGTGCTGTACAAAAAAAGATTGTTCACATCAGCTTTACTATTGACAAGGAAAAGAGATCTCTGTACTGTAGATTTAAAAAACCTCCAGAAAAAATACAGTCTCCAGACCACTGTGAAAAAGCCATGTTTAATTTGTCTCTGCTGGCAGTGCCTTGATTAATGCTTCATTCCAATAATTGCTCATGCTGTAATATAAAATGCAATTAATCAATTAAAAAAATACAACATTTATTTCACAAAGACAATAGAATACAAAGAGTCACATTGTAATAGCCTGCTATTGGAGATGTCTGGGAAAAACTTAGACTTCAAATTTGACTAAAATCTATTTAGTTCATCACCTCATCTTTTGAATTAACTTTAATAAATTTGACAAAAATGGTAACACTGTATTTTAGCAATGCACGGATGGTTTTGGATGTGATTTTATTTTATTTTTTGTAGAAACAACATGAGAAAATAAAAGAGCAAATAGATGAAGTGAATGGCATTCTGCTAAGTGCCACAACTATTTTGGCAGGACCACAAAAGGTCAACTCTGAATTAAGTGAGGTAATAAAGGTAGGTGCTTCAGTGACTTGTTTAAATGACATGTCCTGATTTTTTGAACTTTTAAGTCATGTGTTTAGACCACTAAACAAAAGCCTCTCCTTTTCTATACTGCTTCAATGAAATACTGATGAATATTCCCCCCAAAAAAGTATAAATCTTCCTGGATGAAAAGCTCTGTAATTACATTTTACTGCCTTGGAAAAATAATTATATTATAAGGACACCTTGCTGTAGGCAGAGCTGAATGAAGGATTTTGCTGTAGAGTTCTCAATCATTTCATTACAAGCAGCTGCCAAAAGATGCTCTGGTAAAAGACTGCACTATATGCTAAATTCCTTTTTTTGTGCCTGCAAGTGAGCATAGGAGAAGGCTAAAGGTGCCAGATATCAGTGTTAAAACCGACCACTGTCAGAGTGTAAAACATATAAACACATCGTCTTATAGAAATCATCTTCTGGAACTGCAGACTAGTATCCAGTGTTTTGAATGAGACAAGGTATTGTAGGAAATATTTAGAAATTTTAGGTTTTTGGACTTTCTATAAAAAAATGAAGAAAATAAGCCTGGGATTTCGCTAACTAAAATATTTACCAGAGCTGCTTTTGTGTGTGTGTGTGTGTGCTTTATTTTAACATTTTGAGATATTTTAAGACAAATGAAAATCCACCACAAATATTCATTTTGATCATAGTTGCCCGCTTCTTTTTTTAACAGAGAAGCAAATATCAAGTCATTAATTTTTCTTTGAAAAAATAATTTGAGAAAACAGAAAGAATACAGCTTGCTTCCTAACCATCCCTGCAAGCAGTATGTTTTTTTTTTTCTCCTGTGTTTTCTGCAAAACAAATTGCTGAAGTTTATAATGTTGGGTCCCCCACTCCTGTGGATAAGTTTACACATAGGGGATGTTGACACTGCAGGGACGGAAGTAGTATGTGAACATCATACATCTTCCATCCTCATCAGCAATAAGCATTTTCACGCTTCACTCATTCATCCTTTTTCTCTCCCTCCATTTCATCCTTTTTTCATGTATTTTGAAGCCACATGTATAATCCCCAACTGGATTGGCAAGCTTGTGTAATGGAGAGAAGGTGAATGCAGGCCCATTTGGTCTTTCCCCACAAGTATTTCATATAAGGAAGAAGTATGGGTAAGGCAAAGGGATACTACTTCTCCTTGCCTATACATACATAAGGTGGTATTTAGGTGGACTGATCTACAGGATGTCTTAGTATGAGGGATGTCTCTGTGCAAGGAGACTGAAAGGGGCCAGGGCCCGTTTTCCACGATGTGGCACAGCTCACAGCTGTACAGCTAAACTCTCTGCCCCTCTCCAGCAATTGCCAAATTGTCCCCAGGGCACAGGCATTGCCCCATGCTGTTCCCCGAGGAGGCAGGTTTGGGAGAGTGGCCGGGGGCCAGAGTTGAAACAATGCCAGGGCCCATGCCGTAACAGGATGATGCATAAACCCAACCACAACAGCACTATTAGCTTACTTGTATAGATATCATTTAGAAGTCCCAGACCTCATTTCTGGCCTGCAGTCTTCACAGAGAAGAGGTGAAAAATCGAAATCATAAATTATGGGTTCCACCTCCCAATTTAAGAACAACCATAACTAGGGTTTTTTTGCAAATATCTGGTTTAATTGCTTCACCTATTAGCACTTCACTCTGAAAGACTTGTCATTAACACCATTCTGGAGCAAACATAAAAGATAGTAAGACATTTCTCATCTGTCTTTCTTTTGTATTTTACACATATCTCTCTAATATCTTTTTAAGGGACTTCTGGAATTTTCATTATTTTTATCTTTCTGCATTTGTCTTGCCATACTGACATTGATGGGACAGACTCTTTTAGGTCTTTCCTCTTTTTAATCTGTTTAAAATATAACATTAAAAAAATAGAAAACAACAAGAGTATATTAAGGGTAAAATAAAACATAATAACCAAAATACAGAATTTATTTTTTAAAATTTTCATCTTCTTCCCTTCCTTTCGTATTTTGTTCAGAATGTGTCAGGGTTCTACGCAGAAATAGATGGAGCGAAAAAGGAATTGCAAGAAAAACTAGCCAATCTGTCTCTGTTTGATGATGATTTGGTAGAAAAGGCTATGCATCATGCACACAACCTAAGAAGACTTGCTGATGAGCTGGACCGGTAAAATTTAACTTCAGCAGACTCTGTTCATACAAGTGCTACTGATTGAACAGCTGAATGAACTAAAAAACACAAAGAAACACAGTGACATTAAATAAGCTGTCTGCAAATAGCCACTAAACAAATCACTGTTAAGTCAAGTCATGTAAGGAAGGACTTGTCATAGTCCAGAGGGAAGAGCTGAAGTTGAGCTAAGCAAAATCTATTAATCTTTTCAAAGAATAAACATCTATCTTGCATGACATTCTCCGTTTTCTAATTTGGTGTGTTTTTCTCTTCCCATAGCAAGGAAAGATACATTACTGAAAAGCAAAATAATACAGGCAGATTAAATGGGGTTTGCAGAAACAGCTCATTTCAGTAAATTCATTCACATTAAAAAAATGTTTAGCATTATGGGCCACAAAATGGGATTCGGGATTATTTTTGTTCAAGAACTGGTTTATAGATGGAGCAGTTCTGATACTCAGTAGGTTGTGTCCCAGTGAAGTTGGCCTACTGTAACACCTAAAACCTACTGTAAATCTTCCTATTTTCATGGAAGACACTAAATGCATCAACTTTCCCCCAATTTACTGAAAAGTCACTTCTACACATATCTGAAATATTACTTTATTTGCAATTGGGACTACCCACGGAAAAATCACTGCTACAAATGAATTCTTAAAATATTTCAACAGATTCTACCTTAAATAATGCCATGGACATATGCTTTTGGAAGATAAACTCAAAACTACTTTTCAAGTATATTATCTAAATACCAGTTGTTTCTTAATATTAGTATGCCCTAGATAGGAGATTAAAATAGAGAAAGAAAAAACAGATGGTTTTCTTTTATACAATTGTATAAAGCTGACATCTGAAGCTCTGTTCTATAATGCCACACAAACTACAGACAGCCTAAAAACCAAACAATATGTTTTGAGTCTGAGATCAGCTAACTGGGGGCAGCAGAATCACTTGAAAGAAAATACCACATATGGCTAGCCTTCATGCCTTACCAAAATAATTTTAAAATGACTACCAAGTCCAATACATTAGGAATTTAACAGAAAGCAAACAGAAATAATTACAAAATATCCAGATGGAAATGTGCTAACTGTTTTGTTTGTTGAGAAGACTGTCCTGCAGTGAAACTTTAATCCTTTAAAACATTTAGCCTGTCTTCAAATCATTTTGGGTTTATGGGTGTGCTTTATAGGCCTGTTAGGCTTTTATTTGGTAGAGTTTCTTCTTTTGTCTTAGGGCAATATAGTAGGAAATTCTTGCAACAACACTCAACTTGGAAACTTAATATTCCCACAGTGTGCAAACACTTTGAAGTGAATACACACACATGTGTGTATATATATATATTTACAGTCTATATCTAACATATACTCTGAAATCTGTTTATCAAAAAATACTAAAAAATAATATTTATTCAAAGTTGCTAACA
The DNA here is from genome assembly GCF_047716275.1 of Strix uralensis. Taxonomy (NCBI): domain Eukaryota; kingdom Metazoa; phylum Chordata; class Aves; order Strigiformes; family Strigidae; genus Strix; species Strix uralensis. The sequence goes on along the minus strand of NC_133974.1, from coordinate 53,476,564 downwards.
GCTGAAGGTTGAGCCCTGAATCAACTGCTGTTTGGAATCTCCCCTGAAGACCAGTTATCACCTAATATGCAAATCATGCTCTACCATGCCAGCAAAGCTATCTTGTGGGTTTTAAATCTAATTTTTTGCAAAGTTTCATGACCATGGCCAGTTCTTCATCTGATCCTCCCCCTTTTCCCATCTGCTTTTGGAAAATATAAACAGCCCAGTGATACAGCTGTCCTGATCACTGGCACACACAGATCTTTCCATTCAAGGCCAGGAGTTAACCCTAAAGAAGGACAACCGATAGATCTGTTATTCTGTTGATTTATGGAATATCTAATCTAGATTTAAAAAGGATAAAAGCTCAGTAGTCACTTGTTGCTGCTCACATAGATGCTAAGGGCAAAATTCCCAGAGTTAAACCACTGGGAAAGACCATCTATCCACATAGTTTTCAGGTGCTTCAGTTTGACATAAATGGTCATACACAATGAAGAAAATACTACTTAGGCCAAATATATTTATGTATGTGATTATGTAGTCAAAAATCACAGAATGTTAACAAAATTAATCAATTTGAATCTACTTGGATTCAGTTTGGTTTCTTCCTGCTTTTACTCTCTTTTTAACAGGAATTTGTATGGTGTTGATACAAATGGTTTGGTACAAAGGGCAATAAACGCTTCAAATGTGTATGAAAACATTGCCAGTTACATTGAAGAAGCTAATAAAGCTGCATTGCTGGCACTGAACACAACAAACCGGGTCAATGATGTAAGTAATTTTCATATTATCAGCTTTTACTTTGCAAAGCTTCAGGCACTTCAGACACCTAAGTATAAAGAAAAACAAGATTTAGCTTAACTGTCAGCATCGAACTTCTCACTGAACATTTTGCTTCATCTGCTATTTCCTGAATTAAATCCTAGGTGGTAATTATTTGGCCAGCCTAAAGTCCCCTGTTATTCCAAAAGACACAAGAGGTTCTTCTCTCCCTAAGTATAGGGTGATGCTGCTCTGTGTTGTCACTCAAACTGAGGCATTTCTGTGAAACTCCAGACAACTCCCTGGCCCTGTAGGAACCTGAGCTGGCATTTAGTGCCTGAATCCTCCTACTCCACAGAGCACCATGTGGCAGGAAAGGTGGTCAAGACATCTAACAGAACCATCACTGTTTCTCATAGAAAGTCAAGTTAAAATGGGGCAAATAGCCCACTCACACACCCAGTGCAGGAATGAGGATGCTAATTTTGTCTCTGACCTTGCTGCTGTAAAATATTTTATATGGGTTTTTGTACATATATAGTTTCTAACCGATATACATGCTACCTAATAGCAATTTATTAGCGGGACAGCAAGAGGATTTGGTTAGATTTCAGGGACATGAACCCCAGGGAGATGTGGGATTTCAAGCCCAGTCCTCCGCTTCCAGCATGCTACTGGGGACTGCGAACCATGCAGTGCAAGTGTTCATTATCCACCTGAGATGACAGTAGAAATGAACAGTCACAATGCCTAACATGTAGCATGAATATCACATTGACTGTACTGGAGTTGATAAATTAAGATTACTTCTGTGCTTTCTGCATCTTTGTTATTCAGTGTTGTCTGGAAAAGCACACATTTCTCTAAACTTTAATTGCAATATAGAGAAAATTTTGCTTTTCAGACTTCTTTTTCCAATTTAACTGCCAATCATAAATGTTAATAAAGCAAATGACACTTCAGTGACTTTGCAGTTGCATTTATATGAAGTAATATGCTGTCCATAATCAAACACAATAAAGAGAAACATTTGCTAAGCATTATTCCGACTTTCTTTTTTGGAACATACTTGTAGGCTGCAGTTGGAATTGATACTCAGATCATTTACCATAAAGGTAAAAGCGAAGAACTTCTCAACCGAGCCATGGAGCTACAACGGGCAGCAGATGACAGTAAATATACATCCTTTCTACTTTTCCAGTCAGTTTATATGCACGCACATTAAAATAAATTTCTAAAGCACATCACTAAGGCAGAACTACTGTTGTAACAGAATAGTGTCTTGATCGAAGTTACCACACAAAGTACTTGAAACGACCACAGGCACCCTTTGAGTAGTTCATGTTTGTCATCCTGCCAGATGCTGAAAGTTTATTTCATTCACAAAAGGACCATTTCAGACACAACCACTGTTTCAATATGTGATCCTGCAAACAGTTATTCACAGGTAAATATACTCAATCAAGTAGTTCAACTGAAATCAATTCACATCAGCTTAAGTATTCAGAAAGCTGGATTTCACCACTGAAGGATGATAATAATAAATGTTAAAGAATTTTGGCTTTATTTCACTGAAAAATGAAAGAAAGCTCTAAAATTACAGAAATGACCTCTTCGATTTTTCAGGGCATTCTGAGTTCCTTAAAACTTCTCCTGTATACTTGTTGCAGCTATTCTCAGCAGTTCTGGTAAAGCAAAGAGACATAGTACTGACTGAGATACAGGTTTTTCTCAGACATGTTGTGGCAAGCAAATAATAGCTGGGAGTACAAGGTTGCTTTTTCCTTTAGCTTATGTGAAGTCAAGAGTGCTAGTATGCCCTATATTAAAAGAGGTCATAGTATGCTGCTTATGGTGTATTAAATACTAAATAACATACCTCCACAGGATAAAGTTTACCTTTTTAAATGCCACTGTGATGCCACGCAACTATACCTCCTATTTTCTCCCTACAGGTAACGATTTAACCATTGCAGACACTAGCCAGCATGTTAATGGCACTCGTACTAGAATGAACGCTCTGCGAAGCCAACTGATGAGAGCCATCACAAAAATGCAATCAGCAGAACCAGGTTGTAAGAGGAACTTCATCTTTATGATGCTTTACCTTCCTAAATTTAAGAGCATATTTTATCTTTGCACATGGCCTATGAAGTTGGTAAGATTTCAGTCCCAGGGAGGCCTAAAGGAATTTGACTGAAACTACAAGACCTAGATAGCAAACATCCAGCTTTAACATCTTAATAATGAAATTACGTATTTTGCTTGGAGAATCTACAAGTCTGTGGATTTATTGTATTGATAGTCAAAATCCAATTCACATATACATCACATCTGACAAGTAGAGTATTTGAGAGGTAATTACTAACAGTCTTGATTGACAAAACATCACCTTAGTTTTTCAGAAAAGAGACATCATAGAGCATCCAGCAAGTATATCTGAAGGTATTCAAAGCTGACATGGTCAAGATTTCTTCATTAACTTCAACTAAAAATGGCTGGGTTTTACTGCCAAGACATTATCACATGCAAAATACAACAGGTTTTACAAATACAGTAGTTGGCAACTCCAAAAAAATAAAAACCCCAAAAGACCAGGTATGAAAAAACAAAACCACTTCAGTGTCTTGGGTCTCTCTCCTCAAAAAATAACTTTCATGAAAAATATGCAACAAATACATGCATTTTCTTTTAAAAATCCATTGAAAAACAATGCATTTTTTCATATCTGTTCCAACTTCCTTGGCTATATAACACCCATCAAAATCCAAGGACATTGAAAATTTCTAACAATCTACAATGGAAATGAGAATGTGTTAAATTTTAAGAATTAATGTAACTGTAGACCAACTACAGGAAGTTTTTAATATTCCCTGTGGAAATAGAGAAAACCAAGCAAGAATGTTTGGGTCCCCATTCTGCAGAAGGTAGAATCCCCTGAGCCTCACCACCCTCTAAGTACTGGTTATAGCTCACTTGAATCTTTGAAAGAATTCGTTTCTTCTCATCCACTATTTATTTTGTAGTGGAGGCCAGAGAGCGTTTGGAGCAAGCTAAAGTGAAGACTGCAGAGGCTGTAAGTGCTACCATGACGGTAACACAGGCTACGACCCCAATGGATGAGAATGTGAGGTTGTGGTCTCAAAACCTGCAAGACTTCCAGCACAGTTCAGCGGCATATGACAGTGCTGTGCATTCAGCTGGGGATGCAGGTATGGTGACCTGAATTTTGCCATTCCTTAGCATTAAAAGGTCAGGGAATCTTCACAAAATCCTGTTGTATTAATTGTTTACATTGGATATTCATTGCATATAATATTTTAGCATTTTACCTCCATGAAAACATTTCAAAAATTAGCACTGATCTAGAGACTTGAATATACTTTAAAACTTTTGGTTACTTGGCCATTTCCAAAAATGACTTAAACACTTGAGGGCTGAAGTCTTATTGGCTTCTAAATCATTTTTATCAGGGTACCAAGGTCACACTGAATGGTAGACAGCTTTTTAAAATCTTCTCACTATTATGATTGGTGGTTTAGTTATTTTTTTTAACATTGGGAGGCATCTGAAAACAGGGCCCTTTTGTCCTCAGTAGTACAGACATGAAGGAGAAATGGTCCCTGACTTGATAATCTTGTAGTCTAAACAAAGGAGGCAAAGAGGATTAGGGAGGAAATACAATATTTAAGCAGGGTGATTGCTAGAAAGCTTGTAAACATCACATTAATTCCACTTTTATTATCAGAGAGGAGTAGGAAGAGTAGAGTAAAAATTGGAAGATATGTTATGAAAAATTTAAGGTAAAAAAAAAGACAAAATAAAAACCTGAGGCAGGGTACAAAATTGAAATGAAGATGACAGGAAAGAGTGGAAAAAGAGGCAGAGAGAGTGAAGCTGAAATGAAGTGACTGGTGAAAGAAGGAAAAGAACAATTAGAAAAAGAAAGAATCAACCTAGAAGTTTCCTTTCCTATATTCAGATTTAAAAATTGCTGACAAGCACCACTATTTATTGCTCAATGTATTCCTGGCTCTGCTCAGGAGGCTTACTAATCCCACGATATTCATGGCTAGGGAAGCTGGAATTCCAGAACAAGAAATCTCCTGCATATGTTTGATGTTATGTACCATCACTTGCAGCACTGTTCAATGATGTCTTGCCTCCTGAAAGTGCCTCTTAACTCCATTGACTCTATCTTCAGAATGTCTGAATCTCAGATCTACTGCCCCAAATCCCTTCTCCTTCTGTCAGCAGCTTTGCAACTTAGGTGTCATTTTACCGCAAATAGTGTTATGAGTACCAAACCCAACATTGCTTCTAGTGCCTCAAAGCCCCACTCTTGCCTCTAAACTGGGGAAACCAAAGGGTCATATAATTTCCAGATTTCCATAATGAATAAGACCCTCACACTAATATTTTTGGTGAAGTGAGTGGTCCCAAGAACTGGTATAAAAGTGATTCCCTCTGCAAGAAGAAATTCAGTACTATTCAATATCCCAACTTCTGGCTCCAGAACTGGAGGCACCTCACATGTCTCTGAGCTTTTCATCCAAAGGAAACACTGAGCCACTCCCTCTTGGAATGGGTAAACTCACTGCTAGTCACTGCACAGAACATCGTAAGGGTGTAGTTTGTGTAAGTAGTTGCATTGCATTGCTGTAAAATGTTTTTTATCACCATAGAGCACAGTTTAGGCTGTGGGCTATGGGCTCCAACTCCCGTTTAAGATAGTGTAAATGTGGATATGACTGGCACCCAGGGAGGGAATGGTATGAGGAAAAACATCTAAGAGAAACAGTCTGCTACAGCTTACACATGAAGGTTTTTGTTTTTATTCACCTTTACACTTGATTTACATTTAACATTTACCAGTGCCAGCTTAGTAGATAGAGCAGCAACACAAACTGCATTTGGCTCTTCATGCTCAAAATGTCAGCAGACATTCAGGATTCAAAAAATCTGCTCATACTAGCTGTTATACTGGAAGAAATATCTCCAGTAGCATTTGAGAGGCTCATTAAGAGTGGATAGACCCAAGATGGCCCACTCTCCTAGCTGGTTATGTTCCCAAAAAGGCACACATGGTACATGCACCACAAGTTGTAAAGAACAGTTCAGCTCCTATGTGATGTGCCTGGCAAAAATTTCTCTGTGACATTGAGTTTGCAGGTAGGGAGTCACCTTGAAAGTATTGTAATCATATCAGAGTCCCTGGAGTGCCTATTGACCACAAACTGTCTGAGAGATGTTAATATGCAAACTATAGCGAGGTGTGCCCTACTACCTTTGTGGAGGCAGCTTTTCCATGACATTTTTGGTCTGAAGGCTTTTATTTTTTGTTTTAAGGCATGGTGATTTTTTTGCCAGAAAGATCAGGTGGAAATAGCTGAGAAGATAGTTCAGTGCTTCAAAGGATGCTAGCATGGGTTGTGCTCCAGTCAGATGTGACTATGATTCTCAGCCTGGGAAGACAGATGTAGACATGCCAGGGCACAGTGGAGTGTTCTCAGATCAGCTGTGTATGTTGTCAGGAGAGGTTGATCTGGCAGGTGAAATGTCCATCAAAGTCCAAAAGAAAGTCACAAAAAATGTTCAGACAAGTGCCTGAAAAACCAAAACACCTGATCAACATGCTAATAAAACTACCATGGCAGCTGAAGCCTCTAAGCTGGCATGTCTGGATTGCCTTTGAATAAAGCTTGCACTTGATTTTTGAAAGGATGAGAGCATGTCTTGGCTGTGGAGTTTGTCTGAGAATACACCCTGTGTCACCATTGTGCAGGGAACTGGTGGGCTTCAGCAGAGAGGATGAAGGACAGTTTGGGAAGGAAAACATGAAATGAGAAAGTGTCTGGAAGGTTATACTCAAGGTATTTCCTCCTGGACAGTTTCCCTTGTATTCTTTTTTGTATTTTTTCACTGGGTAAGACTAGTTTTCCTTTTTCACTTTTACCCTCATCCCAAAGACTAAAATAAAAAATCAATATTCTTCTGTGTTTAAGAATGCCATTATAAAGGACAGGAGGAAAAGATTCATGGTGAGATTTTATAATAGCACTAGTAGTAATAGATGTTAGTTTTGTGTTTTCATGTTACAGTTGTGTTTCAAGTTTAATACCTCAGATTTCAAATAGATGAAAAGCCAGTTTTTCAAGCTATCAGATGAGACACAATTCCAATTCAGTGGATGATTATTTAAGAAAAAAAGGTGGTTGAAATTTGCTAAATCGCTTTCTGAGCTTGCAATTTTTTTTTACTTTAAGAATAATGTGGGCTTTTTTCCAATGCAATTGAACATTAATTTCAAAAGGCAGAGAAAACTTTCTGTAAATTTATTATTATGCTAGGTTTTTTTTAAGGAGAAATTTTAATGCATTCTGGAATTAATGTGTTACCCAGAATTCATTTTAGTTCTTTGAGGATTTGCTAAAATAAAGGCATTTTAATGTACAGTAAGCTTTATCTAGAATATCTGGTTACTGACCCCCAGCACATAAGGTCTTTCAGAACTTAATGGGGATAACTGGACAGTCTAAAGCTCTATATGGCCCACTCCTATACTGGACTTGGAAAGTAAAACACAAGTGAAAAGAGCCAAGTAGAGAGAGGGCAGGACTGTGGCAAAATATAGCTTTTCACTCTATTCAAAGAGAAGCAAGACTTGTAGGACTCCAGGGGACCTTCTCATATTCTGGGTTGCTCTGAATGAGATTGAGAGCTGCTTCAGTCTTTAGTCAACACAGAACAGGAAGCACAGAAAAGTGATTGGAGGCTACTCTTCCTTCTTTCCCTTCTATACAGTCTCAGTACATCTGATTAGCTCTTCTACCTGTCTCTCTGCTATCTTCTCAGGCAAGAGTAAAAGTATGAGGGGAAGAACATAAGAGCAGGTGGACGCAAGTTGACAATCCCTAAAATGTAACTGCAAACCCTACAAATCCGGTCTTAACCTTTATAGTGAATCCATGTCATTAAAAATTAACTATGAATACTGAATCTTTCTTACATGCGTGTACCTTGTGGCTAAAATCGCATTTCATTATGCTCAGCTAGTTGTACCTACATCTAATTAAAGATGAAAAATGATGTGATGTGTAAATATCCTTCAAAGGGCAGCATGTCATTGGAATCTGATGTGATGAAACTGGATCATAATTTCATAATTAGGGGTAGTTATTTTTCTTTCTCGGTAATTTTTCTGTCTGCTTATCTTTCTGGGAAAGGAGTTCTCTCCCTTTGAACACAACAGAACTTCCGCATTTGTCTTCGATAACAATCCTACTTGCACATGTACCAGAAGACACAGCAGTGAAAGACTTAAGGTCCAGTACTCTGTCTGATTCATGATCCCTGGGAGATGTAGACAGGAAAGCTGAAGAAGTTACCACTCATAAGGGCTGGGGCAGATAGCAAGCACAGTTTAGGTGCACATGCATGGTCAGCTGAGGCTTTCTACCGTCGTACAGTACAGTACAGTACTGTTAACACAGTCTGAAAGCAGCGGTGTTTCTGTTAGCAGAGTGGGCTGTGAATCATACACAGACACATCACCTGTGCAGCCATTGTTGCTGTCTGGGAGAAATGCACCGCTGAGAGCTGAGGGAAACAACCTAATCATCTCCCCTAAAATGAATTCGAACAGCTCATGGACCATAGCTCCTAGATGCAGTTCCCAGGTCAGCCACAGATATCCAGTGAGGTCCTGAACAAATAATCCTGCTCCAGTTGCCATATCTGTAATATTGGGCTTAGCATTTATTTGCCTTGAAGGAAGATGAAAAGGTTAAAATTATTAACATTTGCAAAGCTCCTTGCGAAAAGCATTACAGAGGTACAACACCACGGTATGACCTAGGAAATCCATGAAAAAGTAGTCTCCTTTGTGCAAACTCTTTCCAAAAACTTTTGCAATACTAGATTCTGATAAATTGCCACGCTTTATGAAATTGCTGCCTCTCACACACCACAGTTAGGACTTGTTCTCAAAGCAGCTAACCTAAGAGGGTAAGGAGGAATTTTCCTGGTGCAAAACCAGTGTTACAAAGAGGAAAAAAAAAAGCTGTCTCTTCTTTTCTGACTGCAGTGAAGAAACTTACAGAAGTCTTCCCTCAACTCCTGGACAAACTGCGCAGAGTAGAACAGAAGGCACCAGCAAACAATATTTCTTCCAGCATTCAGCGGATCAGAGAGTTAATTGCTCAAACAAGGAGTGTAGCAAGCAAGGTAAAACTTTTGGATGGGACCTTTGGTTACTAGTGCTAATAATCAAATGCATCTTACCATGAGCTTCATTTTCTTGGGCTATGTTAGAAGCCCAAATCTTGACATTATCACCTCCCAACAACTGGATAAACAAAGTACAGTGGAAGCTGTTAAAATCTTTACAGTTGCTATGTGCAAGCAATTAACATTACCATGGTATTCATGGTAGACTACTGCTACTGCAGCAGCAACACTAATTAAGTAATTGGCACAGTGTTAAAGATGGCCACAATAACAAAATAATTTAAAGCTAAAACTAGTAGGTCATTACTCAGCTGGCAACATTAGTTACAAGCAATAGTAATTACAGCAATTTAATGCAAACTTTTCTGAGATGACAGTATTTCTTTTTTTTCTTTTGAATTAATTTTCTGCAGGGTAAGAGAATCTTTGGCTCACACATATTTAATAGAGAAAAACACTTTCATTATCATACATAAATTATGAGGATTTTTCTGTAACAAGAACACTGAGGTCAAAAATTAAAACAGTATATTTGAATTCATTCAGAGAAATCAAAAACTAAACAAAAAATTATTGTATGTTCATAGTGCTGAAATATGCTGTCCACGTACCTTACTTCAAAAAAGAAAAGGAAAAATGAGTTAGTATGTGCACAGTGTTTGACTCTTCTTTAAATGTATTTTGTCATTCAGGCATATTGTACTTAAACTTGAAAACGTTAGTTATGTGGAAGGCATTTGAACTAAAATGAACATGTTTTAAAATCTTATTAGCATCTCATATGTATCACTGTAACTTCAGTAATATAACATGATTACTTGTGAACAGAAAACTGGTCATACTACTCCCAAACCAAAGAAATGGATTATGGATAGAAGTTTTATAGCTATGCAAGAATTTCATTATGTGCCATACATAATGATGTAGCCCTGATTCAACTAAGCACACATCTATGTTCTACTGAAATTTGGTTTACTTTATGAATATCCTTAAACACAGTTTATTAGGAGCTTTAATTAATTTTAAAATTAATTCCCTTCATCTTCTTTACAGTGTCTTCCAGAAATTATTGTTATAAACATACAATTTTGCATGGCCAATTTATAGGTGCCAGTTCCACTCTTGCAGTAAGCAAGGCTGCTAGCTAAAATATTCTTGCATACTTACCTTAAGTAATGTCCCCAGGCAGCAATAATGTGTCTCACTTAGCACACTTGAAACTGCAGGTCCAAGTTTCTATGATGTTTGGAGGCCAATCAGCTGTTGAAGTCAATCCAAAGATCAACGTGGAGGAACTGAAATCTTTCACTTCCATGAGCTTGTACATAAAGTTTCAGAAAGACAACCCACAACTGGCAGCATCTCCAGACAGATTCATTTTGTACCTCGGAAACAAAAATGTAAGAGAAGAACCCAGTTAATTTTTATATATATTTTAAAAAAAATTGAAATAGGTTTGAAGTGTATTTGCCCTTGGCTTTATATCTCACTGTTTCTCCATATTTCAAAATGAGAGGTGTCTACTATATGACTGTCATTGATTTTGGGACAAGCAAAGAGCAAGGCTTCCCAAGACCTTGTCCTTGAAACTTCGCACCCCAAACAATAAAGGATTCTCTCTAAGAAGCAAATTAGATTGCCTGTGCAGCGTGCTGCTATGATTGTCACTGCTGCAAGTCACACTTGCTATCTCCACTGCTGGTACTGAGGTGCTCTGAAGCAGTTAATATGTCACACACCTGGCTTTTGTGGGCCATGTTTTAATCAGGTTTATGCTGCTGACAGTGTCAATTCCAAATCTCTGAGGTGACAGGCCCACAAGATAAGCAGGTTTCTTTGCCTGTGGCTTCTGCTGCTGTCATACACTCTGTACACCACTACTTTGAAACACCTAGAAAGGGCATATACTCTCACCACCTTTAAGTGTTGTGAAATAATTGTTCTTTAAATTGTGGTTCCTAAAAGAAAAAAATCACACCTCACAAGCCAGGTATAATCCTGGCAAGCTGTTACTTGGGAGGAGTTCAAAAGGCAGGCTTTTCTTTTTAAGCTTTTCTAAAAAGAATGTCTACTGAATATAAATCAAGTGAAACCCCTCTTGGCAGAATATTTAATTGCAGCATAATACCTAGGCTTTAGACAAATGTTTCTTCCTATTTCCTGCATATGACATTGCACACTAAATACTGAGGAACAATTTCCCATTGAACATGACCAATTTACAGTCAGAGACATCTCATTACCTTATATTTACCTCAGTCAAAATGGATATAAAGTAAAATATCAGAGACTTTCTGTACAGTTTTATGTGGTGAAAGCAATCAATTAGAGAATGAAGCTTTTGTTTATTAGTTATATTTAAAGGTGCCATTTAGTCTATCAAAGTCTACCCTTTACTAATGTTCTGCATTAAATCTCTTTCAATGTTGTAGCTCTGACATCCTTCTCCATTGGTGTTCTAGGCAAAAAATTACATTGGTCTTGCAATTAAAAATGACAACCTTGTGTACATTTATAATCTGGGGGGCCAAGATGTGGAGATACCTCTGGATGCCAAGCCAGTCAGCACCTGGCCTTCTTACTTCAGCATCATCAAAATTGAGAGGTAAATTGATAATGTGCATTTCCCCAAAATCAAACAGTTAGTAGAAAAAAACAAAAAACAAAAAACAAAAAACAAAACAAAACAAAACAAAAAAAAAAACCACAAACAGAAAAGGCTGGATCAGAACTGCTCATCAGGAGTCTTCAGTGTCCAGTTCTACTCCTGCTGAAATAAATGGAAATTGTCTTTGCTTTTAGAGAGCCAGGACCCATGGGGCCACAGTGGGGGAGAGAAAGTGTCTGTAGTTTCTCCCCTTCTTTTCCCCCAGAGTACCAGCCTTCTAGTGAGGAAATAAAAACCCTTTTTGCAATTGGAGGTTTGCTTGTTCTTTTTTAAGTCTAGCCAACATGAAGCTCACTTTTCTTACAATTCCCTTCTACAGGATTGGAAGACATGGCAAGATGTTTTTAACTGTGCCCAGTCTTAGCAGCACAGCTGAAGAAAAATTTATCAAAAAGGGAGAGGTTCTTGGTCCTGACTCTCTCTTGAATTTGGAACCTGAAAATGCTGTTTTCTATGTTGGTGGAGTACCTCCAGACTTCAAGGTTGGTCAGATAAATACTCTATATTAAAAATTAAATAATGCAAACTTATCTTGCTGGGCTTCCCTTTAAACATAGAAATGGTTAATAAATAAAATGTCCTTATAGAGTCATTTATCATCTTGGGACTCTATCTTCTAGCCATGGGGAAAACTACTGTTCTCTTGAGCGTATCATGTCATACAGTAAGATGATCAGATTCCTGTTAGCTGTCATTGAAGTTTTCTGAAATGTAGTAAGAAGAAGAAAGCTTGCTAGCTGTTAAGTAGTATGCATAGATTAAAGCGTATTGGCCCAGCTTAACAAAGTTTGTAGGCTACCAGTTTTTTTCAATGCTGATGAATTCTTGGTTCTTACAGTTTCTCTTTTATAACTGTCACAAAAAAGAAAAGTAACATATTATTAGATTTAGGACAATGTGGGAAACCAGAAATGTAGTGATTTGTTTGAATTAAATTATCATTGGTTTAAACCCAGCCTCACAACAGCATGAAGACTTGCCTACTGTGTATGACAGTTGTTTCAGTCTAGTTCCTAGTAGTCAGCATGAATTAGCACCTCACTTACCTGCTTCTGTGAACATACCAAGTCCTCTTTTTGGATTTAGAAATTGTTACGAATGATCTTGTCTATCAAAATTGTATGGCTGAATGACAATGCACTTAGAAAGACTTTAGAGAATGCTGAATTCTTTAAGCTAACTGTAGTAAGTGCTAAAAACATCCCACTACTGTTCCACAAACAGCCCTCCTAACAATCTAAAACTAAAGATTAACTCAATACGCTTACGTATTCCTGAGCTTTTGCATTGCGGTGACTACCAGATATATGCCATGGTTTGATTTTTAGATTACTGAGCCCTGGGTGAAAATTGCCTGGAAATAGGACTGAGGACTGAATAATAGTTGCACACACACACAAAAAGAGTAATCCAGCAAATGAACCCTTCGGGTCTGTTCCAGAGCAGGGCAGAGGAAAAGGAAAAGGAAAAGAGAAAAAAGTGAAGGAAAATTGGAAGGGGAATAGGAAGAAGAGGATTCATGGAATTATTTGATAAGCATATGTGTCTCTTCTCCCTTAGGAATGGACACTTCATATTTTCATTTATTAACATACAATCTTATTTGCTAAAAGCTTTGCCTTTTCTTTCTTGTTACATACTTTATAAATATGAAATGTACCACTTAACCATTAGAAGTGTCATACTTAATATAATTTAACAGAATAGTAGAAGAAACAAAATAAAAAAAGGAAACATGATCACTTACCACATGCATCTGTGCTGCAGATAAGAATCTCATTTTCTTTTACAGCTACATATATTCTGCATTGCTATATTACCATTATTATATCATAAGCAAAATGGAAATAATGAGAAGCCAAAGAAAAGTTACTGGCAGTGCAGACTCCGAAGTACAAGAGGTGTTAATAATATCACACCTGTTCCACAGGGCAAAGTATTTAAATATTAGAAGAATGACTCACTAGCTCTGTCAGCTTTATTCTTTTGTATTTTTCCCCCCACCAATGTGGCTATTTAAATTCCATTTGCAGTGACCTCTGTTAAAAGAAGGAGTTTCTATATCCTGATAACTGTTCAAAATAATAGCTAGTGAGGATTAACCACTGGTACAGATTTTGAATCCAATTCTCCTGGGTTTAAAGAGCCCTCTTATTTCTCTCTCTTTTGTCACAGAATGAAGTTATTTTTTGGGCAGTGAAGGATGTCTATACATTAGATATGAATTATCTACTGCGAGAGTCAAATACACTGACCAAGATCTGTGATTAGTCAAATCTTAACCCTTTTCTCCTTTTCCAAGTGTGCTCCCTTCAAAACTACAAAAGAAGTTTTTGTTTGCAGTTGCCTTACCTGGACTATTGTTCTCACTGTGAGACCATTTATGTGAGACATTTTGACTTACAGCACAATGGCCATAGCATGATAAGGACTGCAAAGATTATTCCAAGGTAGCATCATCCCATTTGGTTCAAAATATTAAGAGCACAGAGACAAAACTGACCCCAGGCACAAATGCTTTCGTGATATCCAAATAAAGAGTGTGACCTTTCTCCTTTTACTTTTCCTTGCCCTCTGCACAGCTTCCTCCAAGCTTAAACCTACCTGGCTTCATCGGTTGCCTGGAACTGGCTACCCTGAACGATGATGTGATCAGCCTATACAACTTCAAGCAGGTCTATAACATCGACACCACCACATCGCCACCTTGTGCCAGGTAGGGGACAGTCCCACCGTCACTCTGCTGCTCTGGTTTGTTGCAAGTTTCAGCCCTGGTGGTTAGTTCCTGGTTTAGATTACAAACATGAAGGTAATACCGAGTTGCCCAGAAGGAACGTGCCCACTTTTAACTCCTAGTTGCATCATCAAGATAAACTTACATATATATATTGGGTGTTGGACTCGATGATCCTTATGGGTCCCTCCCAACTTGAGATACTCTATGATTTGTTTCCATTAGCTCTCTCCAACCTTGCTCATGCATTCGAAAGGAAACCTGCTGTGTTAGCTGGGACATGGTCCAGGCTCCCTCCTTACCCCACTGCTTGCCTAGGACAGGACTGCTCCTGACTCAGATCCTGTCACTGCAAGCGATACAGCCACAGCCAGTTAACTGCACTGGTAAACGTGAGTGCTGTCCCACCGCCAGCTAGCAAAGCCAGTATGGAGGTTATCTTTCTGCCTCACACTCTTAAACCAACGGAAATTCCTCAGATAAGCCCTTCACAAACTGGAAAATGAAGCCCCTAAAGTAGAAGTGAATATCAACCCCAGCGTTCGATTAGCACAGACATTAGCAGGCATTTTGTTCATACAACAGGCAGCAACAAAGAACCTGCAGCTCTCACTGGGAAGAAATTCAGGAGGTGTTGGGACAGAGCAAATGATTGTTTCCCATGCCATTCCCACAGGGAGTGCAAGCTGCTGCTCTCCAGGACAGTGCATGCAGGCTGCTCCTGGGCTCCCCAGTGGAGTCAGTGCTCAGCTAAAGGCCTTGGAGATTTCCAACAGGTTTCTGCACAAACCAGGCAAGCTCTTAATAGAAATGTATGTGTATCCTTATAATGAGGAAGCGTTGTAGGCCTGGCACTTTACAAGGATGAGCAAAGAATTTTCCTTTCCTCTACACACAACACAGGATTAAAGCATGATGTAATGATGAAGGAGTTAGAGGCACCTTCAAAGCTACATATTATTTTTCAGAAAAAAATTCCCAGAAATAATTTGAAAGAAAAAGTCATCAGCCTCACCACTTCCAGGAAGAAGAAGCAGTTCAGAACAATTATTTCAAGAAAGTATTTCAGTTGTAAAGGCCTTTAATCTTCCCCAAATTAAAATGGGGATATGCCAAATATTGCTTCCCTGCTTGTTTTTTTCACAGAAATAAGTTGGCTTTCACTCAGAGCCGGGCTGTGAGCTATTTCTTTGACGGCTCTGGCTATGCCTTGGCAAGAAACATTGAGAGAAGGGGAAGATTCAGCCAGGTGACTCGGTTTGACATAGAAGTTCGAACACCTACAGACAACGGATTGATCCTTCTGATGATTAATGGGGTGAGTACCACATCCTGCTGGTACCCTTGATCTGAGTACCACAAGTTCTCCAGTACTTACAATATCATGGAAAATCCAAAATGCTTATGTCCTTACATTTAACTTCTGGAAAGAGGAAATACTTTGTGTTCATCTGGAGCACATATACATTAAGAGAGAATTGCAATGTGCTCTGCAATGGCCCCAGGAAATCAAGGCCCTGAGTTGGACTCTGCTCTCATCCAGAGACACTCAGGACTTCAGAGTGGTCATACCCTTCTGATGACACTTTGAGAGAGACTGCAGTTAAACCCAGTAGTTACACCTTTATTTACATGAGAATGCACAATCAAAGTGATAGGAAATTTCTGCTAAGTAACTCCTATAAAGCAGCCACTTCGTGATAGCTGCCACTTTATAACTGTGTCTCAGGGTGTAGTAGAGGTAAATATTTAAGTTACTGAAAATAGAAAGTAGCCCAAATAAAAAGGCTTGATCCAAATATCACCAGCTTTTCAGAAGTCTGAGGTTGATGCAAACTCTATAAGGGTTTGAAGAAAGCAAATTCCACATGCAAATTTCTATGCCACCACTAACCTTCGCTCTTAGGAGGTTTTGGACTAAGCAACTGCTGTTAAAAGTTTAACAGCCTCTACTGCAGATCAGTCATTTTTCTTCCAAGCAAAAGTGCCCAGAGGTTTGTCGGAGATGTAGGCGCTTTGTGTGTTGCAGTGGAAACTGCAATCAAGATGGATGTTAGCTGTGGCACACCATGCTCACAGGCACTTTTAGAAAGACCATGTAAACCAGCCCATTATTCAGTTCTGCAAAGACAGCTCATAAATATTCTGAATGTAATCCCTGTTTCATTATCAAATTTAAGCTGTTCAAGACAAACCCAAGCTGCAGTTTCCTTTAAAAGCACTAGATTAAAACCTGCTTTCACTACTTTAAGTAATGACTTAAAGTAGTGGATGGACTTATTTGTGTCAGAGACAGCAGTTCTTGGCCTGCAGTAGTTTTTTGAGAATTATTGTTCCCATGTTTCCATTAGGCATGGGAACAACAGCATGAACACTAAGAGAGAAGATGAACATTAACATTAAAAGCATTAACCCAGATGCACAGTTGCTGTAACCTGTCCTTTCTGCTTCTTTATGTTCAGATTTGGAACAAGACTAATTCTATGATACAGATCTTCATTTCAAGCACTCCCTAAAGATTATCTAAAGTAGAGCTCCTGTTTATAAAGTTTAGGTCACACAGCCACAGAACAGAAGCCAAGCGATAAAGCAGGAATACTCAGGAAATCCAGAAACCAAATACACAGTGAATACACACTAGCTACTGCTCAGCCTTCAGTAAATACATCAGTGCTGATCAGGGCTGTGAAAACATATAATCCTGAGCTATTACAGGCATCATGACAGAAGCTGCTAATGCAGATATAGCCATTCTAGCACAACATTGCTTTTACCAGTATAACATCTTTCATTTGGGGCATGTGATGTTACTTCAACAGTAAATAGATGTGTTTGCAAAGTATTTGAAATACTTTGCTGGTAAAGAATATTGACTTTATTGTGCTACCAAATACTGTTTCTACTGAGAAACAGTTCACCAAGTCTTCAAGTAAGTGCTGTTTATCAAACAATTATGTGTGAATGTGTACATATACACATATATTCTATATAAAAAAGAAATCCAGAAACTGTGTTATAGTTTTGCAAATAAAAAGACCTTTTCACAGCATGCTTTTGCAGACATGTCAGACACTCTCATAAGTTTGGTTTTTTTTCTAAATTGCTACCACAATCATAGTGCTTTTCTGATTGCTGTTTTGTTTGTACAGAGTATGTTCTTCAGTCTAGAGATGCACAATGGTTTCCTGTACCTTCGCTATGACTTTGGTTTCAGCACCGGCCCTGTGCTGCTAGAGGACTCCATGAAGAAGGCTCAGATTAACGACGCTAAATTTCATGAGGTAGAGATGCAGTAACAATCAATCAATCACAGTCATTTGACCAACTATCCCAGCAGCTCCAAAGCAGCAATAAATTGCTCCAACACCAATGAGAGGAACAAAGGGATGAGGGGCCAGGTGATGCAGTAGAGCAGGCAGAAGAGTAGAGCAAATGAGTGGGCAGAAGAGTAGACCGTATGTCTGCTTTGCATGTGAAAGAGCACGTGCAAGTCCCACCACTACTGAGTGGTGGAAAGGGAAGTCTCTCCCTGAATCTCTCCTGAGTCTCTCTCCTGGTAAATCAGTGCCTGTGGACAGATTCTGTGTATTACCAGCCAAGGACAGGACAGTTCATGTGGGAGAAAAAGTGTTATTAATTCAAAATGAAATTATATCCAGGACAACTATATCCTTCAAATATACAACGCTCCTCAACTAAAAACATGTCATTATGTTAACTTGACCACTTCAGGTTTTATGCATCGTATTACAAGAAATATTGCATTTCCCATTTCATTTGAAGGCAGAATTAATTTGTTAAGAGTCTTTTATATATGCATAGTATTTTAGGGACTTTGGCAGATCTAAAATATCTACTTGTATTTAGTTTAAGAGAATTTGCTTTAAGCCAGTGCAACTGTGACAGTGACAGTAGCAAATCATGCTTAGTGGCTTGCTTCTCCTGCCATTTACTTGAGGTAAATTCAAAGTCTAATTCCTGATCCACAACTACAGCTACAGTTCTGTTCAACCTGTTTAAGCAGAGCACAATTAAGCCTTTTATGCTTTGAAAATTATGTAAGTTTTTTACAAAGTATGCCCTAGCTTCTTGGATAAATCAAGAAAGCACTCTGAAGTTAATGGAGCTTATCTGTTTGCTACAGTGTAGATTTTGACATGGGCTACTTTCATATGGATTTATTCATAAGTGAAATATGCTGGGTTTTCAGTCATCAGAGAAATTGTGACATCAAAATAAGCTCCCTACTAGTAATTGTTGTCAGCCTCTCACGATTTACAATTTTTCCAATAAATGGGAGGAACTTTTCAAACAAAAAGATATAAAGATGTAATCAATTTTGCAAAATCACTATGACAACTTACAAAATATGACATTTTGGACATTTTTAAGCACATGTTTTTCCTTTCAGATTTCTATTATATATCACAATTCTAAGAAGATGATCTTGGTAGTGGACAGGCGACATATAAAAAGTGTGGACAATGAAAGAACAGCAATGCCATTCACAGACATCTACATTGGAGGAGCGCCTGCTGAGATCTTGCACTCCAGGTTGGTTTACAACTGGGATTCAATCATTATCTTCAAGTAATCACCATATTTAAGTTGTGTTGTACGACCTGTGTTGAAGGGCTTACAATAAAACATTTTTCCCAGCCTCAACACCTTATGTAAAACAACTCCTCAGACACTATTCTAAGTGTCTCTCAGAGCTCTGAAGTATCAAAGATTAGGCTTGGTCCAGCACAGGTAAATTCTGCTGAAACTGGTCTAGTTTTAGGAAGGGTAACAGAAACTATTATCTTCTTAAAACAAAAAGGCATTTTCAAAGAACACATGAATACATAGAATTGCTATTCCTCCTTGCTCTGCAGAAACTGATCTTTGTAAAATATCAATGCACTAGCTCAAGGATCAAAACCCTCTACCAACCTCACTTTCAAATCTAAAGATGATATTTTTCCTACTACACACTTCAGTTCTGATCCATCTCAGTTTGTCTCTAGACCCAAGTCAGCTAGCTCTGTGTAGGCGTGGGAAGAAAAGAAAAAGTCGCATTTTCCCATCATACCATTTGAAAGAAGCCAAATTTAATCTCAGTAGACTGTATAACCCTCATTTCCTGCAGTGGGAATCTGCCAGACCAGAGTCACGCTCTGGGAGAGCAGACTGGCTGCTTGAAGAAGGGTATGCTCTTCTGACAGATAATATTCATTCCCAGGGTCAGACAGCAAGGCCAGCATTTTCAGAAGGCTTCAGCTGCTGTTTCAAGTGTCACAACTGCTAACAGAAATTCCATTTCTCTTCAAAATACCCACTATGTTAAAAAAAAAAAAAAAAAAAAAAAAAAAAGTAAGATAGCAAATGTTGCACAGTAGTTTCTAAGAATTAGTGGTAAATCTTCTGAAACCTTATTTTGTTGTCAGGAGAGCCTGCTGAATTAATAAATAATGTCTGAGGTATAAAATACTTACAGATTAAGCTTTTAAGATAGGGACAAACTTCATGTAAAGGAAAATAATGGCTTTCAGTCCCATGTAATTATTTGAACATGCAAACAAAATGGTGGGCAAGGGAGAAACAGAGTATATAATTTACATGGCCTTTCAAATAGTTCTTTACAAAGGTCTGTCATAAGGGGCTATTAAGAAAACTAGTGGGGTGGAGAGGGGAAAGGCTGCAGTGGTTTAGAAAGCAGCTAGGAAAGAGAAAATAGGACATAGCAGTAAGTCTTAAATTTTCACAGTATAAAAAGTCTACAGCACATGTCCAAAGGATCTCTCTTAGGGCTGGTATTAAATACATTAATGATCTAGAAAGAAAGGACAAAAGGATGGTGACAATTACTTCAGTTAATCAAGACTTGAGAACACCGAAAAAGCCCAGAAGAACCTAGAAATCTAGACAATTGAGCAGCTCAATGGCAGATAAGACTTGTTCACAAATGTGGGCTACAAGATGAATCACATGAATTATGTCCACAGTTTTCCGAGTGAATTGTGGTTATTCTGCAAAACACCTGGAAAGTGCTTTCTAAGCAGAAAAAATAGCATATCAGTAAGGAAGTTGTGTAAAAAATATCCATAGGTATTGTAAAAATATGATCCATTATAATATTGAAAAATGTATACAGAAATTATTTAAGGAGAGCTACACCTTTGATATTATATTCAGCTTTAGTTCTCATGACAAGAGTAGACAGCAAAAAGTATGGTCCAAATGTGGTGACATCATTCCATTTTCATCAGGAGCATAAGTTGGTAGTAGAATTATATCATCTGCTGGTGATCTACTACTATCTCTCTATTACTACTGCTATCTACTATTGACATTTATGCTTCCTTTTTCTAGACAGACTTACAATTAACTGACATTGGGGGACAGCAGCAGCGGGGGGAAACTATAGTCTTAGATGAGAAGTCAAAGCAGTGTATTTTCACTCTCTTCAACAGCACTTTCCTCTGTCAATTGCCTTTTTTCCCAAATAAATGAATCTGGAAATACCACCATATGTTTCTCCCACCTCAGGCACTGCATAAAGCACAAAGCTAAGGGGAGGTAGGAGCGCTGGGTATGGGGAACTGTTAAGAAACAAACTCAGAAGCCTTTATTTAGGTTAAAGTTTATCTTCTATAGTTCCTGTTGCTCCTAGAAAATGTTGTCAAATTGACAGCATTTAACAGAAAGGTGTATTTGTGGCATCCAGCCAGTCACATGGTCAATCAGAATAGATATTAAACTGGTTGACTGATATCCCACACTTTGATCCAAATCCCAGTGAGGATGGCAGAAGCCTTCCTGATGATTTAACTGAGGAGCAGATCAAGCCCCTACAGTGCTCCTCCTCTCACCTTATTTCAGACACGTACGTGTACATCTGTGCTACTTCACCTGAGGGTCCATTTTTGCCAATGTGAAAAAATAAGCATTTCCAGAGTCCATTCATCTGTTGTGTTTCCAATGTCTACCTTACAATGAGATAACTCATAGACAACTAGCACAGAAGCAGATGTCAACACTGCCAGTATCATCTCATGTGAGGTGAGAAGAATCCCACTGCTAAGGTACATCCTATTGAAAGAACAAAGACCATTTACAGGTAGCCAGGTCAAAACTCCAGATTTCACATACACTCCTTCAGTGTATTTGTTCCCTAGTTATCTGCTGGACTGGTACCCAGTAGATCCCATGTAATTTCCTTGCCCTGTCAGAGTCTCCATGATTTTAGGCAAATTACTTCTTCTTTGTGCACCTTCAGTATTGTGAGGATAAATTCAATTATATTCACCCTGTGCTGTAATGCTGTGATATCCTGGTGAGGGGTAGAGTTGAAAAACAGAGCAGTGACCCGGAGCAGTTGGGATACACTATGGGGCTATCTACCTCAAATCTGACATAAAAAGGATCCCGGAAGCCCACCTACTGCTCTCATTTACAATTATGTAAACCCACTCATCAACGAGCAGAATTTACTCTTACTGCCCTGACCTCTGTTAGTATTGTTTGTTAAGAAATAGAGATCCATTTCCTTCCAAAGGCAAGAAGGGAGCTTGCTAGTGAAAGCAAGACAGGAAAACTAAACTAGAACTTTTCTGAAGTGATAAAAGATGGAGATAGCAATCCATTGATTTTCACTGTAAGTGGATAGAAACACATTTTAGAACAAGTTTTTTTCATTTCAGCAGCTATTTTTATCTTTTTAAAGTTACTCTATATGGATCTCCTCTCTGAATTCTCATATATTTCTCCCCATAACACTTATTACAAGTGGTGCATCTTGACTTTTCAAAACACATAATGTGGTTAATTAGTGGTTTTACATAAAGATGCAGGAATTGCGCACTAGTGAGGCAAATGATTGAGGCTCTTCCAAGTTTTATAAAATACCTTGGCAACAAAAGTTCAGAAAGGCAAGGGCTATCTAACTGCAGCTTGTTTGGCATTGTTTTCCAACAGCATTAGCTCACATCTGGCAGGAAATATTGGCTTTAAAGGCTGCATGAAGGGTTTCCAGTTCCAAAAGAAGGATTTCAACTTGTTAGAAGAACCAGGAACCCTGGGAATCAGCTATGGGTGCCCAGAGGATTCACTGGTAAGCATAACATCATTTGTGAGAGAACAACAAAATTTTGTCAATGGATATAGCTGTGAACTTGAGTTTTACGCCAAACAATGGAAAGAAAGTCTTCAACCAAGGAAATGACAATGCACTCATTGACTGGCGGGGTGGGAGGGGTGTGTATGTTCAGCCTGCTGACATACTACCCAGTTTTCACCCTGAATTACAGCACAAGGTCTTTCACTTGATATTTTTATCATATGTGAGATTGCAACGTGAAAGCTGGATCTGAAATAAATTGTGTGCTGTATTCTGAAAGGAAATATTCCAACATAATTTGTTTTTTCTTAAAGAAACAAGGAGAATTGTCCTCACATGCATCCTAATACAGATGTATGAAATGAAAAAGACAGCAAGGTATTCACCCTTCAAATGAGTTCTTCCCTTAAGTCAGGCCAGTTCTTCCTCTGTGATACACAAACCAACTGCCCCAACATTAACACTGAGAAAACTGCCATTTTGCTTCTGATCCTTTCCATCATTTATCCTTTGTCCATTACCGTGCAAGGCTGGTAAATCTGAACAGTGTTTGTGGTCTTTATCCTACAGCCATGTCTACCCAAAGCCATGCTGTGAACCTGTGAAGATGAAGGAGACCACCATTTGTAGAACTCATCACACAATCTCACCCTCTGTCAACAAGGAATCTAGATGCAATTTGTCCTACCTTGGATTCAGTTTTACTCCTGAGACTCAGAGGGTTATAGACCACTATGTCCAACACCCTCCTGCCCCACCCCAGCACTCAGTGTCACACAGCTCAGACATGGTCTTAAGCCCCCTCTGCTTCTTGTCTTCATGCTCACTAACATCAGCAGACTTAGGATGAGGACAAGAATCCCAGGAAACAGAACAATTTGGCTTACACTGTCTAAAATGGCTACACATTCTTAAGCTTTTCACAGCATGAGAGGGAAGGCCTATATAAATTAGGTTAAGACATGCAAGAAAAATTGAAGGTTTTACAGAATTGAACTGGCTGCATCTTTAAAAAAAAAAAAAAGAAATAGCCTCATTCTTTTTATGATTTGAATGTTTTTTCAGGTTTATTTGTAATTTTGTTTTATTTAATACACAGATTTCCCGTAAAGCATATTTCAATGGAGAGAGCTTCATTGCATCAAGCCAAAAAGTGTCCCTCTTTAGTGAATTTGAAGGAGGCTTTAATTTCCGGACACTGCAGCCCAATGGGCTGTTGTTTTACTATTCTGAAGGAGTGAGTATATATTTCTTTGCAGTTTGTTTTATTTTATCCTCACATTGTTTCCCAGGAGAATATTAGGGGAATAATACAATTTCTCACTTCATGGTTTCATAATAGAGAAAGCACTCTGCAATATAGAAACATTAATTGATGACCTCATTTTCACAGTTCGCATTTGATCTACAGATGAAAACCAGCAATGCTTAGACATTATTTAGATGTTGAGAATTTGATTATATGCCTAGAATTAACACACATCCATTTGTGCTCAATAAAGCCCTTAGGGCAGAAACGCACAGTGGATCTTGCTGTGCTTAGCAGCACTGCAATCCCTATTTGGACCTGTAGGTGCTACCAAAGTACAAATAATATTAAGGGCTCGATATTTTCCATCCAGAGACAATCCCCTAGCAGCAAAGACAAAGTTTGTTTGAATTAGTGGGATGGTATTTTGAGCATTGCTGAGTTGACAGAAATGAGTCGGAAAGCTGCCTATGTTCCCAGACGGTACTTGGACCTCCATGTGTGACTGGGAAAAGCTGCACTTGAGAGTGGCTCCTTGCAGCTATGGGAAGCCAGGCTGCTCTAAACGCCCCCTCAGAGGTGTGACACAGGCAGAAATATGGATTTGCACTCCCAAAACGTTGTGTTAGCCAGAGCAATTCCAAGATCCTGCAGGCTCAGACTGACATCTGCAGCAAGCGTGAGCTCAGCTGACAGAACATTTGCAACCACCCCCAAATGGCTGTTCTGCCATACTTGCAGAAGACCAGCAGCGGTGCAGCAGGGAAGGCTGTATGGGTGTCATACACCACTCCTGAACTTTTATATTTTACAGCCTGGAGTACTACCTTAAATTGAAATCAGTAACCATGTCAGTTATCCACATCACTGCATAAATGAGACCTTACAGACAACACTTCTGGTTTTAACTCAAAAGCTCTAATCCTATGAGGTGCCAAGTGCCCTACTTAGCAAATACAGGTTCAGCTATTTAGCACCTGACAGAATGAAACTGAGGATTCCTACCAGTGCAGTGGCAGTGCGTGCTCTAATGGAAGAAACAATATTCCTGCTATGTGGCACGGTGATCCCCTATGCCTGACCCAGATAGCAGATCTTATCTCTGAGATAATTTTGAATGATTGAACGAGTCTGATCAGAGGGAATTAGGAAAAGAAAAAAATGTATTGGTCTTATGACTGCAGGAATCTTGCAGTAACAGCTGCTCTGTACAGTACCAGGGGTACCAGAAACACAAATGAAATGTAAACATCATACATCCCCTGCTAGATGGAAGGAGCTGATGTGACAGATACAAGAGATAATCAGCAGCAGAATTCCCAGAATTCAGGCTTAAAAAACAGCAAGAATATAAATTCTAATGAGATCATGTCCTGTTTTGCTTCTCGGTATACCTTTCTGCAAATAAAGCACAAATGGGGAAAACAGCGGGAAGGAAAATAAATACAACACGAAAATGCACAGAACTTAATTTTTCAGTGTTACACTTGCTTATGAAAATGTTTTTTTCTGTATTTCAGTCAGATGTATTATCCATCTCTATGGACAGAGGTGCTGTGGTCTTAAATGCAAGTGGAATCAAAATTCAATCACCAGACCGAAATTACAATGATGGAAAAAACCACTTCATCATTACTTCTGTCACCCCAGAAAGGTAAAGCTGTATCTTTTATTCCCTACCTTTAGAATATATATATTTCTTGAAAAGCACATTATCATTTAATATTCAGTTTCAAAGTGATGTTTAAGTGGGTTTTTTTAAGTGATATTTTTAACTGATCAATGCAGTTAAAAAAACACAAAGCCAAAAAATGATGTGATTGAAAGCTGGCCAGCTTGGCCTGAGCACTAGATGCTGGGAATTTTTAGTAAATCTAAAATAATAGTTTTTCTAAAAGCTTTTTTGTCCTCAGGGATGAAAGTAGTTTAATATAATTTAAGGCTAGCATGAGATTCATTTTTCAGCAGGATTGATTGTTCTGATTTGTTAAAGCAATCCCACATTGACTCTGAATTGAGGCATCTTCGCAAAAAGTATTCATTTGGGATATATACAGTGGAACATATTCAAAATATTTTTAGCACTGACAGACACAGATATAGGACTAAATACAGTAGTAGGGAATAAGTCTCTCTATGTGCTTCTTAAAAATTGTTAATTATTGGTAATGTTTTACTGTTGTTTTCTATGTTTAACATTTTCTTAGAAAGTCAAATAATCAAAGCATCTTTCTTCAAGAATCTTGCCTATGCAGATACAACCAGGTCATTCTCAGTTTTCTAATGGAAATGGAGGTTTGTACCTATGACTTCTGACATCTAAGAAATATGGTTTGAAAAGCTGAAGGTGCAAAAAGGTGTCTTGGAATTGCCTTAAGGACTGTCATGTTTCCCTGAGTGTGCTGAATTCTGAACTTGTCAAATAAAATTCATGTCTGATGCTTTAGTTATATTCAGTTTCTTATTAAAGCAATAGAATCCTTCCTGACTTCTGCAGCAACTAATGTGTTACAAAATGAGATTAGGTAAAAAGCGTTGTATAAACTCAAACATCAATGCACTGTGATAAAAAAGAAGGAAAAAGGGATAGGGGCATAAAAAAGGATTAGCATGTGCTTAGATCTTATTTTACACAAATGGTGACTCCATCCATTTATTAGTAATCCCTTAGTCTATCTATCTTCACTGAGTGGACTGTATTTTTTTTGGACTTCACAATTAACCCCAGAATATTATGAAATCCATGGGCCTCTGGACTCAACTTTGCCAGTGGGTTATGGCACTGCTACTTGTTGCACAGCTGGAAGTGAGAAGGTCTTTTCACTTTGAACGCTACCATTTATGATGCATACACTGAGTGGAGATTTTGGGTGTAATATGTTGTCTAACCACTGGCATTGATTTTTCTGAAAGCAGCCTACAAAACAGATGCTTTGCCTTTACAGATATGAGCTAACAGTTGATGACAAGAAACAAAGCAAGAAGAACCCATCAAAGGACAGAGCAGGGAAAAGCCCGGACAGCATCAAGAAGTTTTATTTTGGCGGCTCCCCCCTCAGAACACAGCAAGCCAACTTCACTGGCTGCATAAGCAACGCTTACTTCACTAGGTGAGTAGCATCCTCCCAAACACATTAGCAGGCAGTCACTGCCTGACAGCTAGAGTAGTAGCTCAAGAGAACTGATTTATTGTCACAATAAAAATCCCTGTCTCATTTTGTGAGGCTATGTGTGAATAAGTTTCTCACCTTATTTGCCATGGAATCTGTCGGCACAGACCTGCTAGGTTAAGATACTGTTAAAAGTGGGAATAACGTGCTGTAAATCAGCTTTCAGTACTGCACTTGCTAATGCTGCTGGTGCAATGTATAATTTGCGTAGCTGTAATTTACATTTATATTATGTAGGTTTCAGCTCTGCCTTTGAAACAAAATGATATTAAGGCAACTCACAGAAGCTGGGGAAGTTAGGAGTTTGGTCATGTGAAAATGATCTGAATTTGACCTTAATCACTTTATGAAATGTTCTTATATAGACGATTTTAAAGTGAATTTGACGCTGCAGGTAGATACTCTCTGTTTATGCAAGCATGGATAAAAGCAGAGGTAATATAGGCTGCCTGCATTACCCAAACATTGACTGATAAATCTGTACTTTTATCACAACCCAAGAATGAAAAAAAGCCCATCCAAACATCATTTAACCTATAAATGTTAAATTCTGTGATTTTTATGAAGACAATTCCAACACTTGGAAAAAAACTGTTCTTGTCATCCCCTCTTTGAAACACAGGTTGGATCGAGAGGTTGAAGTGGAAGATTTCCAGCAGTACTCTGAGAAAGTTCAGACTTCATTGTATGGATGCCCTGTTGAATCTCCTCCAGTTGCTCTTCTCCACAAGAAAGGAAAAAACTCATCAAAAGCCAAAGGAAACCGTAATAAAAAGGTTTGCTACAAACTGCCCCAGTACCATGCTAGAGTTTTCCAAAGGTGATACATACTGTGCCATGATTGGGAATTCTCCAAGTCATGGATCCAAAATGTATCACATGAAGACTATTTCAAATGTATGAAGGAAAGGATCCTGTTCCTTTACATATTCCATCACTGCAAATGACTGCCCTGACTCGATCGATCTGGCCTACACTTGCATCATTCTCTCTTGCTAGAACTGTAAAACAAAATTTATGACATCTTCAAAAAAGTACTGCAGAAACAAGCCTTCTTGATTTCTTTGATATCCTAAAGGCAAGAAGTTTGCTTCTGTTCTCAGCTACTTCTGTGTGGCTCTCTCTACTGAGTACAATTAGCACACATTAATATAAATGTGAAAAAAAACATTCTTTCAATATGCAGAACTTTTAGTAACTGTGTCCTCTTATGCCTATAGTATAGCTGATATCATCAAAAGCAGAGAGGAAAAGATTCAATTAGGAACACTGGGAAAAAATGGAATTGTAATTACGTTCGCTACACAAGTATTCTGTTTATCCTTTCTTCTGCCCTAAATCAGCATCTATAGTAGATTTGTTCAAGGAAAATTTGACTTGGAACCATTCATGATATTTTTGTAAGGAAAAATATTACTAGCTTAGATATAAATGATACTGTTATTTTATTCTGTCCCATCTTAGTTAAAGTTTCTGGTTAATGGTTCTCTTTCTATGAAGGTGGGAAGAGAGAAAGACAAGATTTCACAGCCTTCAACTGGTCTCAAAAAACTGTATCAAGAAGTGAATATGCAAAGAGACCCTCAGTGCCACTTGCCCATGAATCCCAAGGCAACCAAACATGCGTATCAGTTTGGAGGAACAGCAAACAGTCGTCAAGAATTTGATCACATACCAAAGGATTTCAGTCAAAGGTAAAGGGACCTTAGAAATGAAAATTAAATACACTGGGGAGGAGAAAGATGTATTTCAAATTTTTTAAAAAAGGACACGTTTCTGCTGTTACCCTGGCTTTTTCCTTTATATCTTTAGGCCAATATTTGTATAGAGCGTGTTCTTAGGATATATTAAAAAGTGTTTCAGTTGAGTAAGAGCAATAAATAGAATGTGTTTCCAGCTACACCCCTCTTGTGGACTCTTCACCTGCATTGTATATCAATAAAATCTGTTTCCTTGCCTACTTGTATGAAGACTTTGAGGATGTTAGTTCTATAGAAGCAATGCACCTTTGGTCTCTTTACACAAGAAGCAATGGCATTAGAGCAGGGCTGGAAAAGAATATGACAGTTCACCAAGAAATGAAGCAGTTACGTGTTGAGTGAACCTTGTCAGCTGTTTAATGGTTAGGAATCTACACAGTGCAGTAGGACATAAAGCTATGAAAAACATGTCCAATTCAAGCCATAATGGAAATTCAAGTAATTAATAATGAGTCCAGATATTGTGGACATTTAATTCTCAGGCTCGCACAGACTATGCCATATGGTATGTTATGACCAACAAATGATTTTTGTTTAATACTTTCCACAAGAGACTATAAATTCAACAACACAGCACTACCTGGAAGCATACCAGACCACTAACTCAGAAAAGAAGAGTGCTACTTCCTGGCTTAAATAAAAAAAGCATTACATTTGGTTTAATTCAATACTGTTTTACTTTAGGGCAGTCCTGATGGTGCCCATATGAAGAAGGAAAACCCAAACTCTAATATATCTCTTCATCCCTCCAAGACATATTTGTTTTACAGCTGTTATTACAGCTTCATCATTGTAACGTGCATTTTAAAAAAAAAAACAAAATCACTTGTGATGTTTTAAAACAACCGATATTGGCAAAAGCCTATGTGTGTGTGGAATGTACATACACATGCAGTGGGGAACATATAGATCCTTCAGACAATACAAAAAATGGAAGCTAGGCTAGTCATCTGACAGGAGAAGCAGGAGTAATCAGTTCTGGCACTGTCCTACACCAGTGCAGCTTTGCCAATTTTTAGACCCAAAGTAATAATAACAATCCCTCAAGAAATCTTCACTGACAGTGTCAAACCAAGCTGATACAACTTGCAATGTTGTCTTGGACTTCACAAGGAACTATAAGGAAGGTGAAACTTAGTAGTGAGTCTGAAATAACATTAAAGATTTGTGAACTGTCAGGTCTCCATGCCATCACAATTAAAAAGCCCTGCAACGTTGCTGCTCAACAGGAATAGAACCATAGTGTATATAGTGTCCGTTACTGGTAACCTGTATTGATTTTATTCACTCCAGAGATTTTAATTTTTGAAAACAAGTTCCTTGCAAGGCAGCTTCTTCTCCAACTTTGACTTCTACTCCAAAAACCAGTACAAAATCTTTTGCAGGAACACCACTTCCATAAAGGAGATACATATTCCTTTGGATGAGAGGAAAATCTGTCTTCCTCTGACTGCAGCTTGATTTAAGTCAACTATATCTGCTCTAATTTTGTGTTTTTATGTGCCAGAGCTCATTTCTCTATCAGTCTGAAAACTCACTCATCTCATGGAATGATTTTCTACGTCTCGGATCAAAAAGAGACCAACTTCATGGCCCTTTTCGTTGCTCATGGCCGTCTCATTTTTGTGTTTAATGTTGGTCATCAGAAGATAAGGATTAAGAGCCAAGAGAAATACAATGATGGCCTTTGGCACAATGTAAGTAAAATAAAGCAATCATTATGATGGCACATACTATCAAGGCTGCAGATATGACACTGCTGATATGACAGCTCGGGAAGTTTTCATTCATGTGTTCATAACCACACCTTGTTGAGCTGAGAAACTTCTTCCAATGCAGCATTTTATCAAGTCATTAACTAGGTACAGGAAAGTGAGTCAGTTATAAAAATCTAGCAGTTCCCAACACTAACAGCTGAACAGAAGTGACAGAAATAAGCAGAACAGTGAGGCAACTAAGAGTTAAATTAGCTAGGAAAGGAAGGACTAGGATAATTCTGATCAGCAAATTTCTTTGAAGTGCCTAAGCAAGGAGCACACCTGTCTTTGGCTCCCTCTCTACAAAAATAAAAAGATATTTTTAAGGCTCAAGGTGAATTTCCCTCTGTAGGTACCTCTCTCCTGACTGACTACAGAGGAAGTCTACAGTTACTAAACTCCTAACTTGGGCACTTAAGTGTTTAAAGCAGGCTGGATGAATCCAGACCATAAAACTGGCGAAGACCATGAAAATGCTAACAGTGGTAGCACTGTAGCAATGAATCATATATGCAAAGATAAGACGGGCAGATCTCAGTAGACCTTGTGACACATTGATTACTTCTGCCTTGTACACCAAAATGTAAGAAAGACATCAGTTTTACTATCTAGCCTTTACATGAATGTGAAAAGAGAGGGTTGTCCAGCATAGAATATTGACAGTTAATAAAACAGGCTTATAGAGTATCACTCACAAGCTTTTCTTCTCAAACTTATCTTCTTCCACTGCACAGGAGTGTTCCCTCAACAGCTTAAAGTAATCTCCCAATTTTTTTTCCTCTCCTTCTAGGTGATATTTATCAGAGGCAAAAATATTGGTCGCTTGATAATTGATGGTCTCCGAGTACTGGAAGAACCTTTCAGCGGTGATGCCAATAGCTGGCAAGTCACTGAACCACTCTATATTGGGGGTGTGGCTCCCGGAAAAGCTGTAAAAAATATCCAGGTAAAGCAGACACCCATTACATCATCCCATACCTCTATGTACAGCTAATGCAAAAGCTGACTGTAGGGATGAGTTCAGGCAAAAGCATATTATGAGCTGAATCCTCAGCATGCTGAGCAGCACACAGCTCAGTTCAAGTGGCCAGCAAATCTCCTGCAGGGCTAGGCTGGTGGTAGCTGGACTAGACTTCTGTAGACTTACAGCAGCAACTGGAAAGCCAGTGGTCCCTGAGGAACAGAGAAATCCTAGTGACATCCAAGCTTAGATGAGACAGGTAAAGTTAGGTGAGATCAGTTTCACCCTAAGGTCTGAGATATAGATGAATTTCTCAGAGTTTAGTGTTGTCTTGCTATCTCTCTTTTAAGACAGTACCTAGAAGTCAGAATTCTTCTCTACATCTTTGTACTGAAGTATATTGAAAGGAGTGTTAAAGCAAAAATGAACATAACCAAGTCTCCTTCAAGGTAATCTTTAGTGTTATGTGCCTAACGATAGATACACTACTCAGAAAAAGTAGACTCCTGACTTGCCTTGAGGGTATGAGGTATGTATAACACTGCCTTGCTCTCGCACTTTGCTTCTCAGGGTTCAGTAAGGATTATTTGAGAAACAATACAAGCTGGAGTTACCTTGAAGTCATCAGAGAGACATGAGAGGCTACAAAAAGCATCTGTCCTGCTTCTCTTCTCTGGAAACTGTTTTTTAATTCAAAACTGATGCACCAGACAATCACACCCTTACAACCCATAAATAAGTACAAATAAGGACAGAAGAGTTTATTTCATTCCACAAGCAGTTTATCTACTAATCATGCTTTTTTTTTTTCCCCTCAGATTAACTCTGTCTACAGTTTTAGTGGCTGTCTCAGCAATTTACAGCTCAATGGAAGATCAGTTACTTCAGCTTCGCAGACATTTAGTGTAACGCCTTGCTTTGAAGGCCCATCAGAAGCAGGAACATACTTTTCATCTGAAGGAGGATATGTCGTCCTTGGTAATACACTACTAAACAAATGTATCCCATAATATATGACTGTAGTATTCACTGTGCTTCAGAATGGCATATTTTGCTAAAGGGTGTGGTAATTTCTGAGACTGTGAACTGTAAGGATTATTAGATACAGATCATTATTGTGGTAAGCAGCTGATGTTGACAGGTCACAATGTCACCATGAAACTTAAGTTGTTACATAAATACATCTGTATGTATGTATTTCAAATAATTAGAATGATTTCACAAGGGAACAGATTATAATATGGTAAAAATTATCATAGCCACATTGACTTCTATATGTCTAAGACCAAGTACACCAGCTAATGGTCATCCCTTAGTTTTTTAATTAGTAAAACAACACGTAGTTCAAAAATCCTCAGGAAAGGCTTTCTGCATGTCTTCATAATACGCAGCATGACAGAACACATCTTTTCTGTCATTTAGGCCTGCTGTGTTCCAGGAAGTGTTTTATGAGGGTTTTCTGGTCACATAGGCTCTGATCTGAACCAGAAAGGAAACTGCACAACCCCATTCATTGGCAACACCAAGAAGAATTAGACAGTGTTTCTAATTTGCTCTCTGGCCTGCCACCAGACTGAAAAAGGAAGTTTCTTCTACTGAATCATCAAAGCTCAAGGGAACTCCCACTCACTGTATAAAGACTGCTGAATGTCTAGCAAATTGCACAATAACAAACTGCCAAAAAATGTAGATAATTTACTTTCTGCTGTCCATTTCACTGCCAGGAAATATTTTTAAACAAAATACATTTTTTAAATAATGAAAAAATTAAAGAAACCTTTATTAATACTCCAAGCAAACATAATCAAAACAAAAGTTGAAATGGGTCATTGATGGCACACCATGCCATCTCTTTCAATATGTGTACTGGCACATGTTTCAACAGTTTTACGGACCGGACAAATAAGTTCCACCCTGGGCTTTGAATTTCTATTTTGACTTTGAATAAATGTCCAATTTCATCACTAACTCAGTACAAAAAGAATGTTATTCTTTTTACCTCACAGATGAATCCTTCAGTTTAGGGCTGAAATTTGAAGTTGTTTTTGAAATACGTCCCCGAAGCAGCTCAGGAATTCTACTGCATGGTCACAGCGTGAATGGAGAGTACTTGAATATGCACATGAGAAATGGACAGGTATAATGAAGGTCACCTTTTCTCCACTGCTTTGACCTGTTCCTCTCCCGCATGCTTGGGCTCTGCTATATGCAGCTTTTGTCTTACAAATTTGCTATTAATTGATTCTTATTTCTCTCCTAAATATATTAACTTATTAGATTAGGCAAATTTATTTTAAAATATAAAAAATAACACCTAAGACAAAACCAGATCACTTTACTGATACCAACTATAAATATTTAATGAGCAGTTGAAAGAAGCAAGAGCACTGACTCTTCGGTGCTGCACTTTCATCCACATATTAAAAATATATGTATAACAGTTACAAGTAAGGTGACTATTGATGAATTTTTATCTCTTGGTTGTTAGAAGTCTGGGTTGCGCTCAGTCTTTTCTTCCTTTAACATGTATGTGTGTGATGGGGAGAGTGAAGGAAAGTTCTGATTGTCTGTTAATCTGGTTTCTAGACGTTCTGGATTTTTGTAAGGCTGTCAATTGAAAGAGGGAGGTTTGAAATGAATTTACCACTTAGTTGTTGCTGTTGCTATTTTTTTATCATGTTCATTGCTAAAATCTGGATCCCTTCATGCTATGTATGCATTGCACACATACAGTAATAAGTTGCTAAGTGGACAAAACAAGCAAAGGTTTAGAGCAGGGGAATTTTTTTTTTCCCTTTTGGTAGAAAAGAAACGCTGGGCATAGTCAAGAGACTAAGCAGTGGGGATATTCTTTAACCATTGCAATGCACTACCTAGTATCTAACTGTCAACCAAAGTGGTAGGGTATTTATGTGAGGCTGGCTGTACTTCAGTTAGAAATAGGACACCTGAGGAAACCGCTGTGACCTCTCTTAAAGAACAGGAACCTACAGTAGAATGACTTAGTGGATAGTTCACATGGTGATTCATCCTATCCTAAAGCAGGTCTAATACAGGTGACTAAATGAGCTGTCACTCAGAGAATCTATTTTTCTATATTGACTATAGAGAGAACAGGTGCTTCAGTTAGGCACCTAACTTTTGACAGCTGATTAGGTTAAGATAAAGTCCATTCTTACAGCTGTGGCTACTCCTTGGTGAATTAGCAAATAAATTCTTAAAGCACACTGCATTGCTGTGTATCATGCCACCCCTAAAAATTGCATCTGTTTACAACTGGTCCAGCCTAGTACTTCTTATGTAAAGATCTGATGGAAGGTTTGCATGCCCAGAAACTTGCCTGGTTTTCCAGCTGTATCACTTGGTCAAACAAAAGATAATGCCTCACTTACTGCTTCAAACCTCACTTCCTGTATAACATATATGCAATTCATAAACAAAATTCACCCTGGAAAAGCAGCTCTTCCC
This sequence comes from Strix uralensis, assembly GCF_047716275.1. Classification (NCBI taxonomy): domain Eukaryota; kingdom Metazoa; phylum Chordata; class Aves; order Strigiformes; family Strigidae; genus Strix; species Strix uralensis. Next base: position 53,441,717 of record NC_133974.1, on the reverse strand, counting down.
TGCTTGTCACTGCAACAGGTACACTAGTTACCTTCTTAGCAAGCATCTGTGTTCCTTACCATTAACTATCTGTTCTCTTTGAATGCATTACTGAAGACCCATTTTGTGAAAACATTTTTGCTAGACAAATAACAACATCACCTTTGATTCATTATTTAAATGTATGCACCTCTATCTACAGCTTGTCTGGGTGATTTATTAAGGAGCTACTTTCTCTCATGAGTCTGCATTTGCTTTAATTGTTCCTACATATTTTGTCCAAGGGTGAATAGAAGAGAACATGAGGATCATTTCATCTTTGTTTGCTGGTGCCCTTGTGGAAAAAAAAGTTTAAAAATTTCTCAGTTACAACTATATTGAAAAAGAGATCCTCTAAAATTAAATATAAATTGTTTCCTTGCAACATTTTCAGTCAACAAGATGTCAGCATTATCAGGGACAACTGAAACATCTGAAGAGCCTGAGTGGCTGGACTCAGAGTTTGGAGTTCAGCAATCACCACTGGGAATCTTGTGCCCCGCAATAGGAACATGACACTGCTCTGCCACTGCTGTAACATTTCCATGCATTAAGATATTAATCCACGTAACTAAAGCAGAGGTGCAAAATTCAGAATTATGTTCACTTTCTAGCTCTGCCAGAGGTTTGCTGGTAAGCTTGAAGAAGTAACCTAAAAGTCATTCTTAAGTTCCCTATCTATTCCTTTCTTACATCTTGTCTGTTTGTTTATACTTGTGTTTTTCATTACTGTTTTCCTTACGGAGTGGCTAGCCAGATGCCAAAACATCATCTGATGCCTCTAAACACTAATTTACCACACAGGAAATTACAGAGTAGCAGTACTAGAAAATGTCAGTGAAATTAGCTGTTATTTTTTAATCTTTTTTTGAACTCTTCCTTGAGTTCAAATCAGAAATGTTGCAGAACTACTGAATCTAGGGGGAAAAAAAAAAAAAAAAAAACCAAAAACAAAAACAGCCAAAAACACAACTAAATCAGTGAATTAGAAAGGTTCTTTATTTTAAAGCATTTCATGAAACCATGTTTATCTTTCACTTACATGCTAGATATTTTGAGTGGGGAATACAGCATTATTACAACAGAAGGAAAAAAGAGAACATGAGGGGATTTACAGTGATGACTACATTATTTTCCCCCAGGTTACTGTGAAGCTGAATAATGGAATCAGGGATTTTTCAACTTCAGTAACACTGAAACAGAGTCTCTGCGATGGCAGGTGGCACCGAATTGCAGGTCAGTAAAACATGAGCACCTCCTAAGTAAGGTGACAGAGCCCAGTTCTCACTCCCCAGATACCCATCTCCATGAGCTAGTACACTGGGAATGGGGTCATATTTTCAGTTTTTCCTTTTCACCTGTCAAGACACAAGTTTGTGTGAAAGACACAGTCATATTCGTCCCTCAGATAGAGGAACTCTAGAGCTTCCTGGGAGGACAAGCACAACTTCCCTATGAAGAACAAGCAAAGATGGAAGCTCTTTGTTGAAAGAACACAAGACAGCCTAGCTGAAATGCTGGCAAGCTTTCCTAAGTCGTATACCAGATGATATTCTTATTTTCCCAGTTAGTGGTTAAATAAGTTGGTAGAATGTAGAAGACACAAGTATATAGGTCAAGTAACTTGACTTAAAGGTCAAGTAACAGGACAGATCTGGGGAGCCCCTGCCTCACACAGAGGGATGCCTACACTCAGGATTTTGCCTCTGTGCCAGCCATTCTTCTTTCCCGGGTTTGAAAGTCAAACTACTTCTAAACCTCAGTTACTTTGAACTTCCTTACCCTCCTGTCCAGATGCTGACCTGGGACATCTCCCAGTGTCACATCCAGAAGAGGTCAGAGTGTGCACTCTTTCCCCATGCATTCTGGTTTTTTTCTGAAGGAAACCCAGTCACACAAGCAAGGAGGAAACCTCACTGCATTCTAGTATGTCCCCTACTGGGAATGATTTGGCAAAGTTTTTCTAAGCCCCACACCACTGTATGCTCATACCCTGCAGGCTAGACATGGCTGCCAGCCATCAAGACCCCCAGTCAAAAGCACCCTTGCTCCCACAACTGCATCTTCCACTGGCCCTGCTCTGTGCCAGAATCTGCCCACATCCTGTTGCTGATGGCTCACACCCAACCTAGCAAACACTAGATCAAACAGATAACTCCTGTCATAGAAAACTCACGTGCTACTTCTTACAATTTTCTTGATCCCTGTTTCTTCTCCTTTCAGTTATTAGAGATGCTAATGTGGTGCAGCTGGATGTAGACTCTGAAGTCAACCATGTGGTAGGGCCACTAAATCCAAAGGCAACTGACCACAGGGAGCCAGTGTTTATTGGAGGTGTACCAGGTATGTTTTTGGCACAAGTTTGTGGTACATTGTTCTCAAATTTCAACACAGGTTCTAGAGAAAGCAGAGAGACTTCATTTCCATTTCAAAAAAGAACAAAACATATCTCATGTTAACAACCTGGTAATATCAAAAGGCTCAAGAGCTGATCAGAAATATTCTGCCCCAAGTTCTAAAAGAAAAAAACCTACCGCTTCATTGAAATTAAAACATTCACAGTTGCTGGAGGGTCAGGTATGGACTCAGTAGTCAGACAGCTAGAAAAAAATCACTTTTTTTCCATTTTAGTTTCCAGTATGGGCTTACTGTTTTTTAAGAAGTGATTTATTTATTTATGGGATTGGAAACTCACTGTCACTGTAACTGGAGTCTCAAGGTTTTGTTGCTGGTAGGCTTCTTTCTTGTTCTTCAAGCAATGGTGTCTTTGAACACAAGACAAAACATGAAGATTCTTTTTCTGACTAGTGATTTCTATTGCACAGATGTCTGCTAATGTGAATTTGTGACTCACAGACCATCTGTGTAGCGTGGGCCAAGATTACTACATTTACTTCCCTTATTCAACAGACAGAGCTACTCTGTTGGGGTTCATATACAAACTGTAATCAACACTACGTGCTTCAATTTTTAAGTCACCTCCTGTACATTTCTCATTGAAAACTGGCAGCATTATTTCTATGTGCCTTGCATGTCAATCATAAACAGCTCTAACTACAAAATTTAATATATTGCTTATCTTGGATTAGTGGCTTGAGTGCATGATGTTCTCATCCATCCCACACTACCAGGAGGAAAAATGAGCCTAAAGAGAATAATAAAATCTATGTGCAGATGCCTGTTCGCTCTTTAAATCCAAACTGGAATTTTATTAGGACAGAACTCTTCCCAGAGAGGTAATATAAAGTGGTAATTGCAAATGCTGTTCTGCTTCATAATATAGCCTTCTATTTCTACATTTATTATAGAATACTAAAACAATGCCATACATTGGCTCTATAATGCTATTATCAACCTGGCAGGGAAAAATCTTACAAAGAACTTCATGACCACAAACAAGATATAATACTAACTAATACCATGTAAATATAGTAAACTAAATGTAGACTTACAAATCAGACACACATGACAACACATGCAATATTAAAAGAAATTACAAACACACAACCTGGGATTCATCTACTCTGTTACAAAAAATGCAGTTGTCAAAAAATGCAAGATTGGGCCTCTATTGACTATGTAGTATCAAGTTTTACATAAAAGTAGATCACTTCCCATACTTACTCTAATGGCCTCTAGGGCACTGGTAGTAGGCCAAACATTTTAAAAGACCCACAGAAGATTCAGCAGAGCTACAGTTAGTAGGAAATTGAAAAGATTCTGCCACCAAACTGATTATTTTAGTCATCATGAGCTCTAATTTTGTTTTGTTTTGTTTTTTTTATAAATCTCCTTCTTCCAGAGTCTCTGCTAACATCCAGCCTGACTACACGCAACTCTTTCATTGGCTGCATTCGTAACTTCATGATTGATGAAAAACCAGTGAGTTTTAGTAAAGCAGCTTTGGTTAGCGGTGCTGTAAGCATCAATACCTGTCCAGCAGCCTGATAGCGCACTGCATCAATCCCATAAAGTTCCATAGACCACAGGAAAAAAAATAGCACAAAAGAAACCATGTTCATCGAGAGAAGAATGAAAATATCAAGGATCTATCTACAGAAAGCAGTATGTTTAAGGGTCACTTCTAATGTTTACGTGCAAACAAAAATCACTGAAGAATAAAGGGCTGTTGCTTCTGCACTTCTCTTACTATACCACAAGAGTGAGCTTTACCATTTCTTATAGTGTATGTGGCCAGTCTGTTACATGAAAATGTGAGATTATAAAAGAAATGAAAATTATATTAAATACATTACTTCCAAGATAGATCCTCTACATCATTTCATTCCATACTTTAGGTCACCCTTTGTTTCGCAGGAAAAGATCTGCTAATGCACATTAAAGAATAATGCTAGATAACAGACTTGCATCACAAATAACTGTGTTCAAAGATTTTTCTTTTTAATTTTCCATTCAACTCATTTCTATATTCATCAATTAAAATGGGGGGCAGAGAGCATACCAATTATGTAAGCTTACAAACAATGAAAAACTGAATTTTTTATTTCCACTTCTAGACTTCATGGATATATTCTAGCACAATGTGAAGATAGGATGTATATATTTTAAGACAGACACTTTACCTAACTGATCATTTACCTAAACTAGGTAATTTTAGAGCAATACTTGCCTTACATAGGAAGGGAGAATAGAAATAAAATTCAAAATTTCAAGTTTTTTATCTAATTTTTAAATGCACTTACATAAAACCACAGCACTAAATCCACAATCTCACTGTGATCTCATCTGCACCAATATAACACAAGTTATCACAAAATGTAGAAAGCAGAATCACAGTCACAGTTTCAGGCAAATCCCTTATCACATAAAATCACCACTTCCTTGTGAGACTGCTGCAGGACTTCAGTTTACAGCAGTAATCCTCAAACTAGGAACATGTTCCTGTGGAATGTATCCCAGGAGATACACTGTTGCAGAGGAACTGGGGGTGAAATAGGAAGATGTAAGCAGAAGGCAAAGGGCTGCAAACCTGAGCTGTCAAAACCGTGGAAGGTAGATGGAAGCTAATACTAGGCTTTAGCTCACAGTAGGCTTGAACATCACTTGCAATACATAGTCTCTTCAGTGACAACCTACAAGGCACCAAAGCCACTTAGGCTTGTTTTCTTTAAAGAATAAACTATTGTTGACAGAAAGTTTTACAATTGCTGAGCAAATTATCATTGGAACCAACTCAAAACATGACCAGCTGCAAAGCAGGAAAATATAAAAGGTGAAAATAAAGGACAACACCCTACAGACTAAAAATTAATAGGAGCTCACCTGGAAAATACACAAGGGACAACTGGAATCCGAAGTTCATAAATCTATGGACAGCTGGAGGAACCACCAGAATAAGATACATGTGTAAGCACTAATCAGTAGCTTCCCTACTACTCTCTCAGTAGGAAAAGGGTTTTGACAGATTGAAGTGGTCTTGGCTTACTCTGGATAAAGAACTGCAAGCTCTGGACACACCAGCACAGGAACTCTCCGGCAGCTGGGACCATGTCACTGCCTCTCCACTTGTCTCAAGTCCAGTGTTGGGTGGTAAGTGGACAAGAGAAGATAGTGTGGCTCCAGCAGCCACTGCCTCTCCGTCCACCAGCCCCGACAGATCTGCTCACGCTTTCAGCCCCACGCCTGTTCTAACTGCCTTCTCCTGGACGTCTCCCACTCTGTTCCCTGCAACGCTCAGGCAATATGCTCCCAGGACAGTTTCCCTTCCCAACCGCAGAGGGAGGCCCCCTGTTTTGGGGAGTGGTATATAGACCCCTCTTTTCATCACTTCATAGCCCACTGTTCATAATTCAGATGCAACCAGTAAGACCACCCCTCTGCAGTCTCCCCGAATCAAGCACATCATGGGTCCCTAAATCCAGTTGCCTTCAAACGCCACCTTTTTCTTGGATACCAAAACCAGTCAGTATGCCTGCTCAGCTCTTTTCTGCTCCCAGCTACTACCCAGGCTCTGAAAAGAAAACATTTAGGGCTTTTGGTTTGGGAATTTTTTTATTATTGGGGTTGAGGGGAACTGTCCTCAGGTCAGTGAGTTGGGTTCCCAGTGGGTACCAGAGGCCATGCATGGTGTCAGGGCTGTGCAGCTGGGAGCGGGCGTAAAAAAGGATGTCTCTCTCCTTCCAGTGGCACTGAGTTGTGAGACTGGCTCTATCAATCTCATGACACCACCACAACCTGAACTAAGCTTCCTCAGGCCTGCTGGAGAGACCTCAGGCCCCAGACCTCTCTGCTGGAGAGAAAAGCACAGCTTTTTTTTTCCCTGCTTTGATAGTTTCATTACAAGGATTACTGAAATTTCTTTCAAGGTTGTCTGCAGCTGCTAAGCAGGAATAGCCAGGAACAGCATATGCTTGTGCCCCCTAAGAGCATCACAGTTTAGTGAATGCTGGTATTCAGTGGAGCATTGTATGTTAACTGGTAAACACATACTCTGAACGTTTTTCCATCTTACACCCACTTCGAACTAAAGCATATTTTCTCATATCCACATCCAAGCTGTGTGAATAAACAGTATTTTTCTTAGCCATATTTGCTGCAATGAGATTTGGTTTTGTTTGGTTTTTCGATTTTTTTGATTAATCAGTCCTTTGCATACTTTATATATAGAAAACTATAGTAAAATAGTATGTGAATAAAAAACACATTAAAATTCATAAACTGCTACCATTCAATTTACTTCTCTTTACTATATCACCAGCTAATTAAACACGCAGCATTTGTGGGGGGTATCTTCTTCAGTTTTCCTTTCTAGGCCTCAGAGATGCAGGTTTTGCCTCTGAAGAACAGGGTTTCAAAGAAAATTACTATAAACCAGAGGATACTTGCAGACTCAGGAGAGAGCAGAGAATAATGCAAATTTCCCTGCCCCCAACATCCACACAGACCTTGAAATTACGATTCCGTATGCACCAAAGAAAGTCTGTATGTGATACATTACATTACACACACCTCCGCATTCATTTCAAAGCTCCTGGTGTTTAAGAGAAGGCAACTGCCTAAGCAGAAATCTTCCCAGAATTCAATTTGTCTTCTGTAGCTATCTTAAAAATTATAGCTCCAAGACCCTTCATCTACAAAGACTTGGGAAAAACCTCCAAGTTCTGAGGTACATTATCAGATTGTCCATTTGCATTTTCAGTATGAATATAACTATCTCAATTCTGCAGAAAACCTACCAAAAAAATGAGCACTGACCCTAAGGAGATTATAACTTTTCTCTGCCTCCTTCAAGATTTTAATAAGTGTTGTTATAGCCATTATCTAAATCAGGGCTACAACTATACTGTTATTATATCATGGAATATTCTGAAATTTGATGTTTGCACAGCTGTATAACAAAGAATCTAATTTCAAATTGAAATACTCAACAAACTGCTTCAAACTAGAATATTTAATTAGGATCTCTGGCCCCTCTATCTCTTATTTCTGAAGATCGGCAGAGATCTCCCATAGTTGAAGGTTCTTATCAACCTTTCCTTCTCCTCAAAGATCAAGAGTATGGACAGCAGCCTGAAAAGGAAAATGAAAGATGAAGGATTACAGGTCTGACAGTAATTCCCCAAAACTCAACCATTCTACGTAAAACACCAAAAAACCAACAAACCTTCATACATGAACAAAGCCCTGATACAAATCAAGGAATAAAATTAGTTCAAATTCCAGTGTGTTCTCCCCACAGCAGCATGTGGCCTAAATAGTCAAATGACTGCCATTAAAAAGATGCTGAAAGCACAGCATATATATTTAACTTGTGACATATTTAACATTTGGCTCTTGTTATAGTTGGGATTTAAGGGTTATTCACAGATACACAGTGGTCCATGCCAACTCATTTCCTCTCAGTAACATAGTATGTTATTCCTACAATTCAATTATTCAATTCATGTTCTAAAGCTGTAGAACACTGTTACTGTATAGCCTCAACAACAAGAAGTTACTGAGAAAATAAGGGTAAGAAACACACATTAGCATAAGATTGCTGATTAAATGATTAACACAGACAAAAAGTCTCTGAGGGGACCTGACTAGATTAGTGCATTTATACTGTGGTTGATGGAAGTAGAGCTTCATCTACAATGGAACAGAAAGTCAGTGTGTGATTATTTCTCTCACATAGCTGGGCTGCCTGCTTCATTAAACCTCTGAGCACATGCATCAAGCCAAGCTGGTTATTACGCATCCACTTCCTGCCCTTGGACCTCCTTTGTAAGCTAAAAAACATTCCCACATGAATATGAATCTCAGTTGCATCTCTGATTCACAGTGTTTCCAAGCTCTTTGAGAATAATCACTTTACATTTGCCATCACAGACCTCTTAACAGCATATTGGAAGCCAGAGAAGAGTTTCTTGCTGCAATCTCATTTTCAGTGGAGCGAATCCTATTAAGCTGAATCTTGATGGGACACAGAACACAAGAACTACAGCAAACTGAAGGAACAAGTAGAAAGTGTAGTGAATTACACAAGAAAGCAAGCCAGATGCGGTAATGAGATTTCTGTGGACTTTAAATTAAGCTTTAGAATGCTTACAAGCAATGCTGTACTGCTTTTAGCCTAAGTAAGGCCAAAAAAACATGTGAAGGGAAGATTTTAAGGACATGACAGTAGGCAAAGAAGTATAGTAGCAGTTTCACATCTAGTAGCTACAACAGACCACAGCCTGCAGGCTCAGACCAGTTCAGGCAACCACAGGGAACAAAGTTAAGCTATGTTACATCTAGTCTGCCCAGAGAGAAATGAGAAATTACTACCTGCTTTCCCGATTAATATTCATGTAGTTTTACACTGGTGATTAGTTTATAAAAGAAGTGTTTGAGGCAGTATTACTCTACTCATGCTACACCTTCCACCTTCAGGGTTAACCGAAGCCATTTGTCCACTGCAACTTTCAACATGAAGCCTGAGTAAGCTTGGGACACTCATTTCTTTTTCTCAAGAACAATATAAATTTCCAGTTGACGGATTCTTCTCTTTTGATTAAGTTTTTAAAAATTAGTCTTGATATGTATTTCTTATACATATATTATATTGTACAATATTGTATTTGCTGCAATACATACTTAATCTTTCCAGGAGTTTTTTAAAATAGTCATTTGGTATAACTTTATTTTCCTGGGGACTTAGAACTGAACTCTACAGCATCCTAGGTCACATCCAGGAGTCCACACCAAGGTTTCTTCAGGGCAAATAGAGGATTAAGATACACTAAACTTCAGATTTCTATTAAGAATTTCTTTTAGCAAATTTTGTTTGCACACCAGCACTAGAAGTAATATATTTGGAGAAAGCATATTTTGCTGTATAGTTTTAGCCATAAAACCTAATGAACTGGGTTGCATGGAAGTACTTTTCTTCTCCCACAGGAAGCAGAAATGCCATCTGTGTCACAAGAGAGCTTTCTGCAAGCGACTGCTTTGCGTATCACACATTCCTTACATCATTTTGCAGATTCTGTGGACCACTCCTACCGTGCTGAGACAATAGCATCTCTACATTTCTCATCTCTCATTTTTAGTCCCAAAGTTGCCCCACTTTTAGTCCCAAAGATCAACACATAGGCAAAAGCACCTCCTAATTGCACTGTGGACAACTATTTGCACAAGAAATATGAAACTGAGCTTAAAGAAAAACATAATTTGCAAGTCTGATGGGAGGGTATGTCATTATGGCACTTCCACATGACCATTTTTTCATTTAACTTTTAATTTGTATTTTCGTATCATTTGGGACATTTCACGCCATCACTCTGAATAATGTATTTGGGGAAAATAAAACATCTTGTCACGCATCTTCAGCCATAAAAGGTAATGAACTGTATTGTATGGGAATAGCTCGGTTCTCCCATAGAAAGCCTTGATTTTAGGCCTTTGCCACGCCTCCTGTATTTGAGCTTTAGCAGAGACCCCGTAGCCCCTGACAGGCTCACCCTCAAGACTACACCGAGTTTCTGGGTACCTCACCCCGTCCACCGTTCCCGTACTGCCAAACAGGCAACGGACACCTCACTGCTCCCTCAGCTTCTCTCCGTGCACACTTATCCCTACACCAAACCTTCAATCTTACAGAAGCACCCGTGGCCATCAGGATCAACACCCGAACGCCGCTCTCACGGACTGGCGGCCGTTGGGACCCGCCGCCCTCAGGAGGGCCCACACGCGAGGCACAGCCTCACGCACCCCCCTGCCCCCTAATGGAATGTTCCACTCGCGACGGGTGGGCGGCGAGCGCCCGCCGCTAAGCCAACGAATGGGACGATCCACCGCAGGAGGAGGGAGGGGGGGGAGGGGGCCGCGCCGTTGGAAAGCCCGCCCGCCGCAACGTCCCCTCCTCGGCCGCGGCCGTTAGGGGGCGCGGCTTCCGGGCGCCGAGTTCGAAAGAGGCGGCAGCCGCGGCCCGCCCCGCTATGGCCCAGTCGGTGGTGGTGCAGGGTAAGGGGGGGGAGTCGGGTCAGGCGGGGGGTCGCGGCGCCCAGAGCCTTCCCTGTGCCTGATTCGTGTCTCTCGCTTCGCAGTGGGCCAGTGCGGGAACCAGGTGGGCTGCCGCTTCTGGGACCTGGCGCTGCGGGAGCACGCCGCTGTCAACAAGGTAACGGCGCCGCCTCCCCCTCACCCCCGGCCGCCGCTGGCCTGAGCGGGGCGGCTTGGGGCGAGCCGCCTTCCGCACTCGCCGCGGGGGGGGCCACGGTGGCCGCCGCTTCGCTCCGTGTTTTTTACTGTGACTGCAAAGCACTGTGTTTCTTTCATTGAACAAAGGCCGCTTCATTGTGAGCAAAAGTATCCCCAGGTTTTTCTGCCGTTTAACTAATCTTCGCTAATTCACATCGGCTTTCTCTAGCCTTTCCGCTTCAAAAAGCCCAGGCCGTCTCCATACAGGCAGGCGTTACCAGGTTTGAGGCAGCTAGTGAAAAGAGAGGGTTATTCAGTGCAGGTTCTATGCCACTAGCAGTAAAGCAAACAAGCAGCGAGCCCACCGAAGCCCACGTTTGTTTTCCCTGTTAGCACAGGCCGTGCAGTGACTGACTGTACTGTTGTGCTGACCGAAATAGCAGCGTAAAGGGAGCAGGATTCTGCTGAGTACCCTGAACAAAAATGCCACGACTATAAAGATACTATTTCCTGGCAAACACCGTCTGATAACAGATAATGATGAGCAGTCCTCAATGCCTTCTGTTGAAGCAGCTGTAAAAAGGCAATGGATGAAGTTCATACACATATGGAGAGTCTCTTGGTTTTAGTGTTGTAGGGAACAATGACTTCAAAATTCTGCTTCCTCAGGTATTTAGGAGTATGGTAAGTAGTCAGTAAAATAATGATGTTAAAGTATTTAAACTTGCTAGGTCTCCTTAGCTTTATGGTGGGGTAAGCAATTTCCACACCACCCCTCAGCAGGGAGTTTAGGAGTCACTGATACAGTGTGATGTACTTTCCATAGAACTTCACGGACATTGGTAACATAGGCATGATGAACTGAATGGTGTAGCACTGATAAACTCGAGTGAGCTACACAATAGCTATTCAATTTAATAATTGCATTGGGATCTTCAGTAAAATCCTAAATCTTTAGAAATGAAGGAAAAGCGGTTGTTTAATCCTGTGCTGAAAAATTAATTTCCTAGTTACATCCTCCTTTAATATCAAACTTCAATGAAATGTTCCTTTTAGTTATGACTAGAGCTAGTTGGATTCAACATAGGTATTCACTCTGTTTTGAGTGGGGAGGTTTGACAGGTGACCTTCAGAAGTCACTTCCAACTTAAATTGTTCTATGAAAAAGCACTGAGAATTTCT